>NW_025533884.1:0-10000 GCF_020615455.1 Coregonus clupeaformis | reverse complement strand
TGTGTGTGCCTGCATGAGTGCATTGTGTGTGTGTGTGTGTGTATGTATGTTACATTGTATATAAAATGTGCATCAGTGAGTGCTGTAAGAGGGTGTGTTGCCAGGATGTGGCTCAGCAGCCTCTCATATATCAGCTCTCCGCACCGCCGATCGATTTCAGTCTGAGCTGGACTTCCTGATGGAGATCTACAGCCATATAAACCCACTGTAGCCCTGCTACACGGTGAACCACACCACTGTACCAGAGCCATCTAAATATATAGCTCTGCATTGTACTTTATGATGGATAGGAGCTTTATGGCTGGCCTGGGGAAGAGGGAGAGAATATACAGCTTCTCCCTCTAGTCTTCTCCCTCTAGTCTAAATCTGATGCTGTCATAGTATCTTGTAGAATATATAGACTCTCCCGATGAGGGATGAAGCCGTTGTGTGTGTTTAAAAATGCCAGGGTATCTTGGAACCTAAAATAGTGTATTGATGCTTTGGACTGTCTAAAGAAACTCCTCACATTTCTGGGTGAATACCAAGTGAGCAGTGTACTGCAAGGTAAAGCATTTGCTTGAGGAAGGATGATCAGCTCATGTGCTGGATGTGCCACTTCACTATTTGATAGGCTGTGAATCTCTGAAATATAAGAGCCTTCAGCGGTATGGGATAGGTTTTGATTAAACTGTAGTCCATTCAGTCCATTAAACTGCTGCAATGCAGCTGAACGAAAAGCTGGTGAGACCCAAACACAACTGAAATGCATGAACGCACACACACACACACACACACACACACACACTGAACAAAGGGTGTTGCTGTCTAAAGGAAACACCTCTGATTACACAGGAAATGTTCCAACTACGTGTGTGTGTACTTTACCTCACATCTACTGTGTGTGTGTCAAGAAGAAGTTATGGAGAAGAACTGCGCCACCTCCCGAGTGACGCAGTGGTCTAAGGCACTGCATCACAGTGCTAGCTGTGCCACTAGAGATCCTGGTTCGAATCCAGGCTCTGTCGTAGCCGGCCGCGACCGGGAGACCCATGGGGCGGCGCACAATTGGCCCAGCGTCGTCCAGGGTAGGGGAGGGAATGGCCGGCAGGGATGTAGCTCGGTTGGTAGAGCATGGCGTTTGCAACGCCAGGGTTGTGGGTTCGATTCCCATGGGGGGCCAGTATGAAAAAAACAACAACATAATAATGTATGCACTCACTAACTGTAAGTCACTCTGGATAAGAGCGTCTGCTAAATGACTAAAATATAAAATGTAAGAATAGTGTTAATCGGTTTAAAAAAAGGTTAAATATGCATGCTCAAAGCATAGGCCTACAGTAAATCAGGTTTGATCCAGGAAATATCCTGGAATCCCTCCAATTTCTGCTTAACAAGCATTTTTATTTTTTACATGTAGCACCATAAATTAACTGAGATTTACTCTATGCCTGAGGCCAACAGTCATTTTTGGATCTAATGGGAGTATTACTAATCATACATATTTAAAAAACTCTTGCCTTTACCCTAAGTTAAGCAAAATAGTGTCCTTACAACTAGCCTTGGCACACTCTCTGAACCTCTCACACACACTCACACAGCTACACACACACTTACACACATGCGCATGCACTCGCATATTCACACACTCACACACAGGCTGTAATTAGTGGGTAAGGTTGCATAGGGATGGTATATTACTGGAATCTTTCAAATTTTACCAGTAAACTACCAGAATTTGTGTAACTTTTATGGAATTTTATCAGATGATATTTAATGGCCTTTTTGGGTACTTCAGATTTATCACAGGTGTAATTATCTCTGGCCCTCTGTGGCCTTATCAGATGATATTATTTATATATATATATATAATAGTATATAGGGTTCTGAATACTTATGTAAATGTGATTTTGTTGTATTATTCTTTAATACATTTAAAAAAAAAAATCAAAAACCAGTTTTTGCTTTGTCATTATTGGGTATTGTGTGTAGATTGATGAGGAAAAAAACAAACAATTTAATCAATTTTAGAATATGGCTGTAACGTAACAAAATGTGGAAAAAGTCAAGTATTCAAACCCCTTGACTTTTTCAAAATTTTGTTACGTTACAGCCTTATTCTAAAATGGATTAAATAAATAAAAATCCTCATCAATTTACACACAATACCCCCTAATGACAAAGCGAAAACAGGTTTTTAGAAATGTATTTAAAAACTACTGAAATACCTATTTACATAAGTTTTCAGACCCTTTGCTATGAGACTCAAAATTGAGCTCAGGTGCATCCTGTTTGCATTGATCATCCTTTAGATGTTTCTATAACTTGATTAGAGTCCACATTTGGCAAATTCAATTGATTGGACATTATTTGGAAAGGCACACACCTGTCTGTATAAGGTCCCACAGTTGAGAGTGCATGTCAGAGCAAAAACCAAGCCATGAGGTCGAAGGAATTGTCCATAGAGCTCTGAGATAGGATTGTGTCGAGGCACAGATCTGGGGAAGGGTACCAAAACATTTCTGCAGCATTGAATGTCCCCAAGAACACAGTGCCCTCCATTCTTACATAGAAGACATTTGGAACCACCAAGACTCTTCCTGGAGCTGGCCGCCCGGCCAAACTAAACAATCGGGGGAGAAGGGCCTTGGTCAGGGAGGGAACCAAGAACCCGACGGTCACTCTGACAGAGCTATGATGCAAATTAATTACTTAAAAATCATACAATGTGATCCTGAAGTTCCTACACCCTCATTTCCTTGGCGCTGAGGTCAGTCAGACCAAGAACTGCAATACTGAACTCCTGTTTCCTTTCCAGGAAACATAAAAAACAAGTGTGTTATTCCGCTTGTTCTTACCTAGTGTATACACTATCATGTAGTTACAGTAGGTGTGCCCATGCCTGATACGTCTAGGTGTTATTGTTTATGATTTGATATATTATCTTAATTATAATTATAAAGGTTAAGCTCTTTAATAAGCTATTATGAAATGATATGCACATTTTTATTCTTAGCCATTAAACTCTAACTGCCATCATCTGGCTGGGTAATAATATAATAATGTGTGCTATTTAGCAGATGCTTTTCTCCAAAGTACAGTGCAGTGAGGCTATACATGTTATAGTCCCAGTGGGAATTGAACCAACAACCCTGGTGTTAGTGCCACACTATTACCAACTGAGCCACACAGGCCCACAGTCAGTAACAGTACTGGCCCCTGTTAGCTCCATGTGATTGTGTGGAGTGTTTGCACTGGTTTGTGCCCTCTCGCTGTGCTGGGTTACTCCCTGCATGCCAAGCAGGGTGGCATCAAATAGCTCAGATTCTTTCAGAATCCAAGTGCTGAGACTTGACCTAGTTTTGCTGAGAGCTATTTGTGTGCCTAACCCCCTCTCACTATTGTATAAGCCTAAAAAAAACTGCTAATGCCACTTGACTAGACTTTTAAAATCAATCAAACACAAATTGGTAGAAACAATATTTTTGAGCTAGTTGAAGTCATACTTTTCTGAGCATAGGCCTTGAATCTTAATTTAAATTGTATTTTCCTAGGGTGTTACTTAGGCTATGTGTAAAGCCGTAACAAAATGTACAGACAAGTATCAATATGCAAGGAGTTTGGGATGGTTCTTTTCTCCTCACAGATGTTATTCAACTTCAGTAGAGTTTAGTGTAGCCCATGTGTCAACCTGAAGCTACTCTACCATCATCAAGACCATGTGAACAGAGTACCGTGCCAATAACAAACTGACCCTGGTCAAAATACCACCAGTCTGATGATGATGATTATGGGGCACTGTTAGACATCAGTCTTACACTACAAGTTTGACAGTTAAATCTGTATTGCTACACTACTTTTCAGTCAGACTTCAAGAGGCGCCACAGTAAGATATATGATGAATGTTGGCTCATTTGACAACAGAGTGAGAGAGGGGGGTCTCCTGACCTGTATGTGTTTGCTTAACGGTCTTCCTGGCCCTTTTGTGGTGTGTGTGTGGGACTATGTTTGACAGTGTTATTTTACAGCTGACTGATCATCCCAAGCGCCTCCTCCACACACCTCCTGACTCATTAGGACAGACACAAAGGTGTGAGGACAGACAGCTTCCCAGCAAGGCATGTTCTGGTTAGCCTTTTGCCTGTGGTCAGGGGACTTGGGTTCACAGGGCCTTACTGGCGGTACACACTGACCGCACAGTTAGTTTGTTTGATCCATTTGCCTGCTACAGTAAGGGGAAAAAAGTATTTGATTCCCTGCTGATTTTGTACGTTTGCCCACTGACAAAGACATGATCAGTCTATAATTTTAATGGTAGGTTTATGTGAACAGTGAGAGACAGAATAACAACAAAAAAATCCAGAAAAACGCATGTCAAAAATGTTACAAATTGATTTTGCATTTTAATGCGGGAAATAAGTATTTGACCCCTCTGCAAAACATGACTTAGTACTTGATGGCAAAACCCTTGTTGGCAATCACAGAGGTCAGACGTTTCTTGTAGTTGGCCACCAGGTTTGCACACATCTCTGGAGGGATTTTGTTCCACTCCTCTTTGCAGATCTTCTCCAAGTCATTAAGGTTTCGAGGCTGACGTTTGGCAACTCGAACCTTCAGCTTCCTTCACAGATTTTCTATGGGATTAAGGTCTGGAGACTGGCTAGGCCACTCCAGGACCTTAAAGTGCTTCTTCTTGAGCCACTCCTTTGTTGCCTTGGCCGTGTGTTTTGGGTCATTGTCATGCTGGAATACCCATCCACGACCCATTTTCAATGCCCTGGCTGAGGGAAGGAGGTTCTCACCCAAGATTTGACGGTACATGGCCCCGTCCATCGTCCCTTTGATGTGGTGAAGTTGTCCTGTCCCCTTAGCAGAAAAACACCCCCAAAGCATAATGTTTCCCACCTCCATGTTTGACGGTGGGGATGGTGTTCTTGGGGTCATAGGCAGCATTCCTCCTCCTCCAAACACGGCGAGTTGAGTTGATGCCAAAGAGCTCGATTTTGGTCTCGTCTGACCACAACACTTTCACCCAGTTCTCCTCTGAATCATTCAGATGTCCATTGGCAAACTTCAGACGGGCCTGTATATGTGCTTTCTTGAGCAGGGGGACCTTGCGGGCGCTGCAGGATTTCAGTCCTTCACCGCGTAGTGTGTTACCAATTGTTTTCTTGGTGACTATGGTCCCAGCTGCCTTGAGATCATTGACAAGATCCTCCCGTGTAGTGCTGGGCTGATTCCTCACCGTTCTCATGATCATTGCAACTCCACGAGGTGAGATCTTGCATGGCGCCCCAGGCCGAGGGAGATTGACAGTTATTTTGTGTTTCTTCCATTTGCGAATAATCGCACCAACTGTTGTCACCTTTTCACCAAGCTGCTTGCCGATGGTCTTGTAGCCTATTCCAGCCTTGTGTAGGTCTACAATCTTGTCCCTGACATCCTTGGAGAGCTCTTTGGTCTTGGCCATGGTGGAGAGTTTGGAATCTGATTAATTGATTACTTCTGTGGACAGGTGTCTTTTATACAGGTAACAAACTGAGATTAGGAGCACTCCCTTTAAGAGGAAAATCATTTTAATGTCATTATTTGATAATGCATTTTATGTTTTTTGTTTGTTTGTTGAAAACCATGATTATTTTTGAATAATCAAACATAAATTGAACCGACCTCAGAAATCCCTCCGCGCTAGGCTATATCTGGCTGACTTATCACTGTCTGTTGCTTGTACCATTTTTCTGCCATCTACTGTTGATTTGAGGACATCCATTTTCTACCATAGACTGATTTTATGTTTTTTCGGGTCCAATTCCTATTTATTGATTATCAGTTATTGGTGGAATTATTAGCCGATACAGATATCTCGGTAAAAGGCCAATATCGGCCAATAATATAGGTGAACCGATATATCGCTCTAAATAAGATGGGGATTGGGGAAGAGTTGCATTGGAGAGCAGAGGGTTAAAATGAGCCAATTGGAAGGGAAGATTAGTTTAGGACTAGGTGGTCATGGTAGTACAGTATGAGGGGCCAAGTTTGTTTGAGCCAGGACATCGGGATTAACATCTCATGATCAGGACCTTGATTTACTGTAATGTTCTATCCGAAGGCAACACCCTTTGCAGGGCAGTGGCCCAGATCGACATCTCATTACCCTTTTAAGTTATTTTCCCCAAGTTTTAAAATGAGTTTTTGGCTTTCCCATGGATCAATGATGGTATGGTGGCAGTCAGAATGTAAAAATAGAGCTTTAGCAGATGCTTGACTCACTGGAAATATTTCATCAGTGAGCCGACAGCAGAGCCCATCGAGTCCTCCACTAAGCTGCAAATGTCAGGAGGGGGGATGTGTCACTACCTGCTCTATCAGGGAGAATCAGAACGCCCTGTTCAGTTTTTTATCTGATCCTTTCGTATGTCTAGTCTGAGAGTCCTGAAACCACAACAGTAACCATGTGATGTATCACTGATGATCGGTATCATACTCTAGTCAGCTGGCTACTCTATATTAGCGGAGGTGGCTACTGTGTTTTGGTGTGTAGAACAATGGCTGGGTGACTGCTGGTCCCATTGTCTGGTATTGTTTATGTATGCTTGTGTTGGTGGGGTCTCCCGTCCGACGGTTGTCCTTCCCAGTTTATCTCAATTACTTCATCTGGGAATCCCATCAAACACTCTGGCCTTGATCCAGAGGGAGATGTTGATGGAGTGTGTGTGTGTGTGTGTGTGTGTGTGTGTGTGTGTGTGTGTGTGTGTACGTACAAGTGTGTGGGATATGGAAATACTGCCTTAGATATCAAAACACTGTCCCTGGATAACCTCTCAAGGATAGCTTCTATTGAATGAGCTCTTATGTAGGGAATTTTAAAAGCATTTCAGTTGGCCTGAACAGAAAAGGTTGAGAACCCTTGAACTAGTTAGTAATTGTCAGCAATATCCTATTGTTGTTGAACAAACAATGCTGAATCATACATTCATACAGCTTTATATGTTCAACTTTAACAAGCTTGGCAGCACATCAACATTTCCAAAATGTCACCACATGGGATTCAGACCTGCATTCCTGTGGTTTCACGTCAACTCCCAATTTCCCACAACCACTCTGCCATACCAGCACTACAAGCTTCCACAAAGCAGGACATTCCTTTGACATGGTCATCACTGGTAGGAAATGCATCACAGGACTGTTTTCCCCCTCTGTTGTCTAGCTATTCACAGTGTTTGTTTAGGCCCAGGGGAGCAGTAGACAGTACACTAGATAAACATAAGGCATGTCCCTCCACAGCTGCAGGTTGGGGCTTTCCCTGAGCGAAGTGTCCCTCTGCTGGTGGTTAATATGTGGTCAGGACAGAAGCAGAAACAGGGTGCAGCTGGGTTGTATTCATTAGTGCACACAGTAGCAAAATGTTTTGCAATGGAAAATGAAGAGATTTGTTTGGTATTCCCCAAAAATGTTTTATGGGAGATTGCAATAAATGGAATTGGACAAAAACGACAAACATTCTCCACACTTTTCTTTTTAAACAGCCTACAAAATCAACAGTCACGTCCCTCACCTCCGTAACAGTCACATCCCTCGCTTCCGTTAACCCCCCACCCCATCTAGTGTTACTAAGATTTGAAAAAAGATTGTGTCCATTGTGTTGATGTGGAGATACAGTTTCACTCAGCTCAATGGTCACAGTGGGGCCTCTTTTGAGGTCAGTGTTTGCGTACTGTTGCAGTCATACATGGCCTGTGTTGTGCAGTATGCCATTAGGCCACGATAACTGTAAATTATTAACTGCATGCACATACCATCGTCAGTCTCCAGCTGCTCAACACTGCACCTTTTTGAACTACACCACCGTGAAGCTACACATGTTGTGGTCAAAAGTTTTGAGAATGACACAAATACTAATTTTTACAAAGTTGCTGCCTCAGTTTTGATGATGGCAATTTGCATATACTCCAGAATGTCATGAAGAGTGATCAGATGAATTGCAATTAATTGCAAAGTCCTTCTTTGCCATGAAAATGAACTTAATCCCAAAAAAACATTTCCACTGCATTTCAGCCCTGCCACAAAAGGACCAGCTGCCATCATGTCAGTGATTCTCTTGTTAACACAGGTGAGAGTGTTGACGAGGACAAGGCTGGAGATCACTCTGTCATGCTGATTGAGTTAGAATAACAGACTGGAAGCTTTAAAAGGAGGGTGGTCCTTGAAATCATTGTTCTTCCTCTGTTAACCATGGTTACCTGCAAGGAAACACGTGCCGTCATCATTGCTTTGCACAAAAAGGGCTTCACGGGCAAGGATATTGCTGCTAGTAAGATTGCACCTAAATCAACCATTTATCGGATCATCAAGAACTTCACGGAGAGAGGTTCAATTGTTGTGAAGAAGGCGTCAGGGCGCCCAAGAAAGTCCAGCAAGTGCCAGGACCGTTTCCTAAAGTTGATTCAGCTGTGGGATCGGGGCACCACCAGTGCAGAGCTTGCTCAGGAATGGCAGCAGGCAGGTGTGAGTGCATCTGCACACACAGTGAGGCGAAGACTTTTGGAAGATGGCCTGGTGTCAAGAAGGGCAGCAAAGAAGCCACTTCTCTCCAGGAAAAACATCAGGGACAGACTGATATTCTGCAAAAGGTACAGGGATTGGACTGCTGAGGACTGGGGTAAAGTCATTTTCTCTGATGAATCCCCTTTCCGATTGTTTGGAGCATCCGGAAAACACCTTGTCCGGAGAAGACAAGGTGAGCGCTACCATCAGTCCTGTGTCATGCCAACAGTAAAGCATCCTGAGACCGTTCATGTGTGGGGTTGCTTCTCAGCCAAGGGAGTGGGCTCACTCACAATTTTGCCTATGAACACAGCCATGAATAAAGAATGGTACCAACACATCCTCCGAGAGCAACTTCTCCCAACCATCCAAGAACAGTTTGGTGACGACCAATGCCTTTTCCAGCATGATGGAGCACCTTGCCATTAGGCAAAAGTGATAAGTAAGTGGCTCGGGGAACAAAACATCGACATTTTGTGTCCATGGCCAGGAAACTCCCCAGACATTAATCCCATTGAGAACTTGTGGTCGATCCTCAAGAGGCGGGTGGACAAACAAAACCCACAAATTCTGACAAACTCCAAGCATTGATTATGCAAGAATGAGCTGCCATCAGTCAGGATGTGGCCCAGAAGTTAATTGACAGCATGCCAGGGCGGATTGCAGAGGTCTTGAAAAAGAAGGGTCAACACTGCAAATATTGACTCTTTGCATAAACGTAATGTAATTGTCAATAAAAGCCTTTGACACTTATGGAATGCTTGTAATTATACTTCAGTATACCATAGTAACATCTGACAAAAATATCTCATAACACTGAAGCAGCGAACTTTGTGAAGACCAATACTTGTGTCATTCTCAAAACTTTTGACCACGACCTGTAGTAACGCATGGCACACATGCAACACAAAGGCACTACATCTGCTACACATTCTGCTACAAATTATTTTAGAGCTTTTTATTGGAAATTCCAATGCCAAAAACGGTGAACATTTAATTCACAAAATATTGAAAACATTCCATTGTCTCTGTCAGGTCCACATTGGGTAGACATCAATAGAAAAATAGGAAATTACTAGGAAATAATAAAATTATACCCTTAGCAAAAATATAAACGCAATATTTTCAATGATTTTACTGAGTTACAGTTCATGCCACTGAACCACTCTGTCACTGTGCCAGAACACTTAACCACCTCGACTCCCGCCTCCATGGAACTCTGTGGTGATAGTCCCCCCACTGCTGCTTTCATCAAGGCGTCCTCTGTCTGTTTGTCTGTCCGTTCGTCTCTCTGTCTGTATGTCTGGCTGTCCGTCTGACTGTCAGTCAGGATATATACTTTACTCAACCACAGGATCTCTCAGGATGTGCAAACTGTTTTAACACCGGTAGCTAAGGTATGAACCGTGCAATAGAGGATGGCAGCTGGGGATGTTATCAAAGTATTGCACTTGTCTCCTTATAATGAGTCATGAGC
>NW_025533882.1:297500-373226 GCF_020615455.1 Coregonus clupeaformis | reverse complement strand
GTTTTCATTTAGTGTCATTAGTGTCCTATTTAGTTCTCGTTGTGTTTGTCAGGTGTTGTGTGTTATTGATTTTTGTCTGTCGTGTGTAGGGCTGATGTTCGCTATTTCGCTCGGTTGAGCTTCCCTCCACTGCGTGGAGTGTTTACGCACCTGTGTAGTGCGCATTTTGTTTTGTTCGCCTTCGTGCGTTATTTCGCCTACGGGCAAGTGTTCTCGTAATTTCCTTGTTGGAGAGTTACTAAAGTCTGTTGGACTATACTTCGATGTCCTGCGTTTGATTCCACCACTACACCCACCTACAGCACGCGTGACAATACCACAGATTCTCAATTGGATTGAGGTCTGGGCTTTGACTAGGCCATTCCAAGACATTTAAATGTTTCCCCTTAACATTTACATTTACGTCATTTAGCAGACGCTCTTATCCAGAGCGACTTACAGGAGCAATTAGGGTTAAGTGCCTTGCTTAAGGGCACATCGACAGATTTTTCACCTAGTCGGCTCGGGGATTAGAACCAGCGACCTTTCGGTTACTGGCACAACGCTCTTACCCACTAAGCTACCTGCCGCCCAAGTGTTGCTTTAGCAGTATGCTTAGGGTCATTGTCCTGCTGGAAGGTGAACCTCCGTCCCAGTCTCAAATCTCTGGAAGACTGAAACAGGTTTCCCTCAATAATTTCCCTGTATTTAGCACCATCCATCATTCCTTCAATTCTGACCAGTTTCCCAGTCCCTGCCGATGAAAAACATCCCCACAGCATGATGCTGCCACCAGCATGCTTCACTGTGGGGATGGTGCTCTCGGGGTGATGAGAGGTGTTGGGTTTGCGCCAGTTTTAGTCTCATCTGACCAGAATACCTTCTTCCATATGTTTGGGGAGTCTCCCACATGCCTTTTGGCGAACACCAAATGTGTTTGCTTATTTATTTCGTTAAGCAATGGTTTTTTTCTGCCCACTCTTCTGTAAAGCCCAGCTCTGTGGAGTGTACAGCTTAAAGTGGATTTTAAAGTGGTCCTATGGACAGATACTCCAATCTCCGCTGTGGAGCTTTGCAGCTCCTTCAGGGTTATCTTTGGTCTCTTTGTTGCCTCTCTGATTAATGCCCATCTCTTGGCAGGTTTGTTGTGGTGCCATATTCTTTCCATTTTTTAATAATGGATTTAATGGTGCTCCGTGGGATGTTCAAAGTTTCTGATATTTTTTTATAACCCAACCCTGATCTGTACTTCTCCACAACTTTGTCCCTGACCTGTTTGGAGAGCTCCTTGGTATTCATGGTGCCGCTTGCTTGGTGGTGCCCCTTGCTTAGTGGTGTTGCAGACTCTGGGGCCTTTCAGAACAGGTGTATATATACTGAGATCATGTGACAGATCATGTGACACTTAGATTGCAAACAGATGGACTTTATTTAACTAATTATGTGACTTCTGAAGGTAATTAGCTGCACCAGATCTTATTTAGGGGCTTCATAGCAAAGGGGGTGTATACATATGCACGCACCACTTTTCCGTTATTTATTTTGTAGAAGTTATTTTTTTAATTTCACTTCACCAATTTGGACTATTTTGTGTATGTCCATTACATGAAATCCAAATAATAATAATAATAATAATAATATACCATTTAGCAGACGCATTTAGCAGACGCATCCTGGCCAGATTTAGAGTTGGCCATCGGGCTAACTATTATAAAAATATGGTTTGACCTTTGAGGACCAGAGGTAGTTTAGATCAGAGGTGGTCTTTCACACAGCTGTTTGGACAGCCTGCTCTTCTCCCTGATATGAACATATGCCAGTCTCCCTAAACGTTCACAGTCAGTCTATTAAAAATCTTAAGTACAACAGTATAATTTTTATTATGCCCATAAAGGAAGCGCTAGCTCACATAATTTTTTTCATGAACAGTGAACTTTCGAAGCGAACTGCAATGGGTTATGTAATTAATTTCTGCTTTCTGTTAACCCACAGCTATATATTGCGGTCTGTTTCTCTCTTACTTTTCATGTTAACCCTGGCTTTTTGGCATGTGTCTTTGATGAGATATTGGAGAAAGCTTACAAAATGGTGCTTTCGCTCACATGCTCTCTCTCTCTCTCTCTCTCTCTCTCTCTCTCTCTCTCTCTCTCTCTCTCTCTCTCTCTCTCTCTCTCTCTCTATCTCTCCTCCCCTCTTTCTCATCTCTCTCTCTCCCCCTCTCTATCTGTCTATCTGCCCCTCTGTCTGTCTGCCTGTCCATCTGTCTATCCATCCAGCTCTCTGTGAATGCAGTGAGTGTAGCCGTCTGCAGCGCGGTCTGTTTCTGACCCGTTGCTTGTCTCTGCTTTAATGATGCTGAGGCCTCCATCAAAGTGGGGACCCCCATGGTTCCTTGAGGCCCCTGGGCTGAACAAGAGCTTCATTCCTTCAGTCTTCCCCTCACTGCTACAGGCTTGTCTGAGTAATGAATTTAAACAAAATGAACACAAATACTCTGTGTTCAGCTTGGAGTATCAAAAACAAAGATTGGTTTAAAAAGAGGAGTTAAAAAAGACTGGACTGTTTCATTTGCCGTTCTCTCTCTCTCAGCACAGAGAAGGGGATTACGCTGAAATGTGTGTGCACATATGGATTGATATGTTACAGCCTACTGGACCGATGCGATGTGGGGAAAAGTCTATTGATTTCTTGCCAATACGGTTCCGTGGGAGCCCAAGACGACGTTAGTTTCTATCCCTTGGAACTTAAAAAAACAGGAGTGCCACACTTGTTTTGCCAGTCGCCATGACAACCGGGATGATCAGAGTCAGGGGAGGTCAGTTGCCGTAGCAGAGGGGATTCTTGGTTCAGAGAAATCAACATGACATGAATTGACCTCCAACCCCGTCTCTCTCTCTCTCTCTCTCTCTCTCTCTCTCTCTCTCTCTCTCTCTCTCTCTCTCTCTCTCTCTCTCTCTCTCTCTCTCTCTCTCTCTCTCTCTCTCTCTCTCTCTCTCTCTCTCTCTCTCTCTCTCTCTCTCTCTCTCTCTCTCACTCTCTCACTCTCTCACTCTCTCCTCTCTCTCTCTCTCTCATCCTAGTATATTTGAGAGTGCTTTGTGTTGGGTTAGCCCCTAACTGGACTGGAGCTCTCTTTCCTCTGTATTGTTGTTGATGGATTGAGTTTATTACAGCATTTCCAGATGCACTGCCTCCACCTTTTTGGATAGCAATACTATTCCATATCTTATCATCGCGCACTGTAAGCTGCAGAACTGGTGGATGATTCTAAGCGTGTGGAAATTGGTAGCAGCCCACCTCTCCTCAGATGATAATTGGCCTCTGATGCAATACTCACCTTATGTAATTAATCTCCCTCATTGACACCGTCGCTCCACTGCTTGCTGTGGAACCAATAAGACCTTACAAGTGTTCACCTGCTGATTTGTGATGAAATACACGGTGTTTACAATCCTGTCAGAGACTAGGAGCTAGACAGTGGGAACGAGCATGTGACTCCACTATGCAGGGCTTGGCTCATTACACGTAAGCCTTGTTCACACTGCAGGCCTTAATGCTCAAATCAGTTATGTTTTTCAAATCCGTTTTGGAATACTGACTGTCCAAACAGCAAGTTACAAGTGACCAAATCTGATTTGTGTGTGTTCAGACAGCAGTCATTAGCTGACATGACTACGCTAGTTGTCATAGTAATGGCGGTGTGTGTAGGCTGATTGGTGGTGGTGCTAGTGCCTACTATCCCTCAGAAGTTATGTAGCAAGCTAAGGTGACAACAATGCCTGCCATGGATATTTCCCGGTTGTTTTGAATGTTCAAAATCATAGTTTAAGAACACTTTTAAAGCCTCAAAAGGATACGATGATCCAACTTTCAAAATAAGTTATTTTTGGAATCTGATTTGTATCTGATTTCAATCCACCTATGAAGGTGCTTTAAAATGTGGCTTGAAATATCAGATTCCATGTGCTTTTTGGCTGTTCAGACTGCAGGAAAAGCAACAGATTTGAATCGGATATATGCTAAATATACAATTCTACTTGATATTATAATCATTATATTTCAGCCAGACCCCATTTTCAAAAAACTTTTTGGGAGAAATCGGAATTAATTGGAGATATTGGAAGTCCGTTATTTATTTGTGTCTTAGATAAGGAATTGGAAAAATCTCTCCCAGCTGGGGCCATGATAAGCAACCCAACAAACAGTGGGCCTCAAATATTGTGTTAATTTAACAACATGTCCTCCGTGTTCAATTAACACAAGACAGTGAGTCTGCTGCCTAACACCTCAACGACAGAGAGCGAGAGAGAAAGGAAGAGAGAGACAAACATATAGAGAGACAGAAAGACAGAGAGACAGAGAGAGAGAGAAAGAGAGACAAAGAGAAAGAGAGACAGAGAGGGAGAGACAAACAGAAAGAGAGAGATATGGGGACCCCACCAAGAGAGACCAGTGTCACTTCATCCCGTGTCCACCGATAAACCCCAGCTGTTTCCATCCAAACCAGGGGCCTAGTCAGCCCGGGTGGTTGTTAACTTATTTTATGTTCTATCTTTGTTTTCAAAAAACCTATATTCTTGATTCCTCACGGCGTCGGAAGGGAAGCAGGCTTTGTTTTTTGTCTGAGCTGTGACTTCCCTACGGTGGCTTTCATTTGACTCCCAGTGTGTTAATTAGGTAAACGCTATATGTACGTTGCGATCCGGCCTGCCGTTCCAACGCGCTCTGCCGCCATCGCCAACAAAGGGCCCACCAGCGAGGGGAAGTTTGTGATTAAAGAAAAGGGGGCCTTTATCGCGAGGTGTAACAAAACGCATACAGCAAGGCTTTGAAGCTTATTTATGGAGCGCCATCTGATCCCCCCTCCTGTGGCTGTGTAGGAGATATGTATGTATTATTCATACTAATGTATGGTGTCGACTTATGCTGATTCAGGGGGAAAAAGACCAGGAACAAAGGCAAACTTTATTTTTGTGTTTCGTAAATGGCCAATTATTTTCCTTTCAAGTGATCTGTTGTGGTCAAATTATAAAAACGTAGTTTGAAGTCGGGAGACTGATGTTGGCTTTGTCAGTGTTCTGTACTGTAAGAGCTTGAATTCACAGGATGACTCTACCAGATAACCAATGGTAAGAAACCCTGTCTTGTTTTACTTTGACAAAAGTTGAGATTTCACATGGCTTCCAGAGACGCGGAGGTGTGTCATTACGAATAGCAAATATACATTTTGTTTTGTATTTTATGTCTGTGAGTATCTTATTGAAAGGTGAGCAGGAGCCAATGGAACCAGTGTCACATGTCTGTAAAAAAATTGTTATATCATGATAGAATATTTATATTTTGATATATTGACACAAGATACACTACCGTTCAAAAGTTTGGGGTCACTTAGAAATTTCATTTTTTTTGAAAGAAAAGCAACTTTTTTGTCCATTAAAATAACATCACATTTATCAGAAATACAGTGTAGACATTGTTAATGTTGTAAATGGCTATTGTAGCTGGAAACGGCTGATTTCTAATGGAATATCTACATAGGCGTACAGAGGCCCATTATCAGCAACCATCAGTCCTGGACTCCGGGATGGTGACCTTCTAGGCAGAGTTGCAAAGAAAAAGCCATATCTCAGACTGGCCAATAAAAAGAAAAGATTAAGATGGGCAAAAGAACACAGACACTGGACTTTTTCTTTGCAACTCTGCCTAGAAGGTCAGCATCTCGGAGTCGCCTCTTCACTGTCGACGTTGAGACTGGTGTTTTGTGGGTACTATTTAATGAAGCTGCCAGTTGAGGACCTGTGAGGCATCTGTTTCTCAAACTAGACACTAATGTATTTGTCCTCTTGCTCAGTTGTGCACCGGGGCCTCCCACTCCTCTTTCTGTTCTGGTTAGAGCCAGTTTGCGCTGTTCTGTGAAGGGAGTAGAACACAGCGTTGTAAGAGATCTTCAGTTTCTTGGCAATTTCTCGCATGGAATAGCCTTAATTTCTCAGAACAATAATAGAGTTTCAGAAGAAAGTTATTTGTTTCTGGCTATTTTGAGCCTGTAATCGAACCCACAATTGCTGATGCTCCAGATACTCAACTAGTATCAAGAAGGCCAGTTGTATTGCTTCTTTAATCAGCACAACAGTTTTCAGATGTGCTAACATAATTGTAAAAGGGTTTTCTAATGACCAATTAGCCTTTTAAAATTATAAACTTAGCAAACACAACATGCCATTGGAACACAGGATTGATGGTTGCTGATAATGGGCCTCTGTACGCCTATGTAGATATTCCATAAAAAATCTGCCGTTTCCAGCTACAACAGCCATTTACAACATTAGCAATGTCTACACTGCATTTCTGATTAATTTGATGTTATTTTAATGGACAAAAAAATTGCTTTTCTTTCGAAAACAAGGACATTTCTAAGTGACCCCAAACTTTTGAACGGTAGTGTATATCGTGATATATCGATATATCGTCCCAATATCTGCAGACCCAACAGTATGAATCACCACTGACGCCTCTGCAGCTCTCCTTGCTGGTGTATATTCTTACAACCCATTACAGTGTCATTCCAACCTACTGTATTCAGTGATCCAAACCAGACTAATGAGTTGATCTGAACTCAATCCAAAGTCACTCATTGAAGGCGTGTCAGTTGGTGAGGAACCCCTCAGGGTCAGCATCACTCTACAGTGGATAAGCAAGACAACCACATATTGTCATAATGGCCAGTGGCATACCGTACAACACACCACCATCCTGTGCTAACAACACACTGGCACTACTCCAGGTCTGTAAATAGGACTGGTAAGGTGGTAGGACAGTGCCTACGAATCCTATACCCAAACTAAGAGGCTTTTTTTTTATATACAATAATTATTAAAATCAAAACTATCAATAATGGATGAGGAAAGACATTAGTGAGAGAAAGCTATTTACGATTTGAGCAGCAGACGTGAATAAGATGACCTCTCTCGCTCTCTCTCTCTGTGTGTGTGTTCTGGAAGTGACAGTTGAGGGGCACTTTACAAAAGTGTTGGCAGTGAAGGATCTCCTGTACCACAGACACAGGGCCTGTCAGTCAGCACAAAGCTGTCACCCTCTGCTGAGATACCAGTGTGTGTGTGTGTGTGTGTGTGTGTGTGTGTGTGTGTGTGTGTGTGTACGAGTTTTTCAACGTGACAGGTCTGAATTAATGAGAGGTGGGTGACAGGGGTAGAGAAAGACATTGAGGAGTAAGGAGGAGGGCAGAGATGGAGGGAGGAGGCTTTTGTAAAGATGCCCAGGATTGGGCCAGACTACCTTTAAAAAGCAGAAGTGTGGAAAAGAAGACAGAGAAGCCCCAGTAGTAGACCCACAGGGTACTGCCTGCATTTTTGTATTTCTTTTATTTTAGGTGGCCGTTGGAGGGGGGGTGGGTTAAATTATCGTCCTAAATATGTCTATTGTTGATGGTTGTCTTATCCACCTTCATTGAGCACAGATAGCGTGGTCAAATATAATCTCTTGTATTTGCACCTATACGTGTATGTGCGTGCATGTGTGTGCCAGTTTCCCTTGACTGAAGGAGAAAACAGCCTGCGAGAGTCTATCAGCATGGCACCTGCTCCAGAACATTCTTGATGAAGCAAAGGTTGTCTTCATTAGATGCATTAATATTCATGACGAATGGTAATTTTGACACAGAAAAGGTCTCAGTAACCTTTTCTTGTGCATTTTTTCACTTCTCAAGGAAATTACAGTCCGGCAATGACTTAATTAACGCTTGGTTTCCTCGCCAGTCGTTTGAGGGCCTGTCACTTTGGGGCTGGGGTATCTGTCATGCAGACAGGATTGAGGGGAGAGAAAAGAAGAGGAGCATGCTGAGAAATCAGAGAGATAGAGAGGGGGGACAAGATCACTGGAATGCACTTATAGACATAATTCTTCACTGGCTTATTTACCATTATATCCTCTGCTCTGTGTTTTCCTTTACCTTTTGTGTTTGCTCTTTCTCTCTCTTTCTCTCTTCTTTCTTTCCATCTTTCATCCTTTCATCATGTGCTGGCTGTGCAGTGTGTTGTTGGTATATGGAGGTTGTCACCCTGAAGGCCCTCCAGGCCTCACATCTCAGCCGTGAGTTCATCAGAGTTGACAGGATGTGACTTTTCACTTTGCTCTCTTTATCATCTCACAGATCGATGTGTAACTGGCATTCATTGCCTAAGAACAGGGCACTATTGTGCCAGTGACAGTGAGACTCAGAGATACTGTAGATCCAAAAAACAAAATAAATACTCAGTATTTAATTTGTAAATTAGAACGGGATAATGTTGATTTATTTGTGTTTGATTCTGATGGCTTTTTTGGAATATCTGTAAAAACACATACACACACACACGCATACACACACACACACACACACACACACACACACACAAAACATGCACAAGCAATGTCCTCAATCCGCCTCGTCTAGACAGTAAAATATTTGAACATAAGGCAGCATTTCTTTTATCATGTCCCATAAAAATAGCAATTTGCCAGAGCCCTTGTAGCACAATATGGAGGCAGTGTGTTTTACTGATAATGTAGAGATGACAGATAGTTCCATACTGGGAGGTTTTGGTTGAGTCTGGATACGGGTGTAATAAATTGCACTGAGGAGTGAGGTGGGGCAGAGAGAGAGGGAGGGAGAGAGAGAGGGGCAGAGTGAAAAAAGAGAGGAGCGAGAAAGAGAGAGAATGAGAGAAAGAGAAAAAGAGAGGGGCGGGAGAAGAAAGGAGAGGAGGAGAGAGAGAAAGAGAGTGTACAGAGATAGAAAGAGAGAGAACGAGAGAGGGGCGGGAGGAGAAAAGAGAGAAGATAGAGTAAGAGAGGGAACAGAAAGAGACAGAGAGGGAGGGAGGGATAGAGATATACTCTCCCTCTCGACATCTCTCTATCCCTACAAAAAAGCATTGCCCGTCGGTCAGTGAGCAGTCATTATACGGCTCTGAAAATGTGGGAATAATTAGGCTGGTTAGAGAAAGGCAACCCTGTCTCATTACTACCTCACTAGCCCTCCTCAAAGATACCGCCACTCAGACAGCCACGTCGCTAATACCAGCAGACAAAGTCCTCTCGTTTTCGCCCGTCACCCTTATCATCTTATTTAAGGACACTTAAAAGAGGGCCCCAAAGGTGTGCCACCACACCACAGGCACTTTTCATCGCCACAAGTGACCGCTTTAATCAGGCCCACTCCTCTCACCTGCTACAGATATGCAGATATTCATATAAAATATGTGTGTTTTGAAGAAGAAAGCAGTTTCTTTTTTAGATTAGTGTTAAACGAGAGAAAGGGAGAGCGGTGCGAGTGCCGCAGACTGCCTGTGAGAGAGGTGCAGTAATTAGTCTATGGAGAGTAGCGATACTGTCGCTGTGTTGATTTTGTGCTTCGTCCTCTATCTTTAAAACAAATGGCAAAACCTTCCCTTGTGGTTGTGGAGCTTTCTTCAATTCAAAGTTCAATTTCTTTGTAATGAGACTTGTTTGAATAAAATACATTTATGATTTCATCTAGTAATATTATAGAGTCGTCTAAAATATCACTAGACAAAATATGTGTAAAAAAGGGCTTTACTTCAACACGTTGCTTTATTATCCTTTTACAGCAATCTTAATTATGCTTTTCTGTGTTTTTATTGTAGCACTTTAGTTAGTGCTCAGACTTATTCTTTTTTATCAACTCTTTCAGTTAACTTTTTTAAAGATCTTTGTCCATTTTACATGCACATTGATGCAGCAATTGACACAGTCTTGTAGATACTTTTTAAAGATTATGTTACGTTTTTAAATGCCTCAATGGAACGTATAGGAAATCACACTACAAACTATCACCCTTATGAACTTAAGGAAATCAGGAATATCATGGATATATTGGAACTAGTGGAGGCTTAAATATCCTGACCTAGTGAGATAGACATGGCGGAGGCTCAATCAAGCTAGTCGTCTTGACTTCTTTCTTATGTCATTCTCGCTGGCACCAAAAGTTTTAAAAGTGTTGATAGGGGACAGAATGCAGTCGGAGCATCAAATAATTGGCATATACATTACTTACAGAATTTCCACTTGGGCGAGGATATTGGACATTTTATCAAAGCCTATTGTTTTTAACCAGGACAGAAGAATTTATAACTGACTTTTTCCGAGTATAGGTACAGCAGATCCCCTTATTGTATGGGACACTTTTAAATGTGTCTTTAGAGGCCATTTGTATTTGTATTTATTATCCCCATTAGATCCCCAGCAACATTAAGGCAGTTATATACAATTTAAAATATTACGACATTACATTTCATAACACTTTACCCAATACATTTAGTGTGTTCCCTCAGGCCACTACTCCACTATTACATATTTACAATACAACATCCATGTGTACATGTGTGTAGAGTGCGTGTCTTATCATGTGTATGTGTGTCTGTGCCTGTGTGTGTGTCTCTTCACAGTCCCCGCTGTCCCATAACATGTATTTGTATCTGTTAAAAAAAAAGATTATACTGCTTGCATCAGTTACCTGATGTGGAAGAGAGTTCCATGTAGCCATGGCTCTGTGGAGTACTGTGCACCTCCCATAGTCTGTTCTTGACTTGGGGATTGTGAAGAGACCTTTGGTGGCAAGTCTTGTGGGGTATGCATGGATGTCCGAGCTGTGTGCTAGTAGTTTAAACAGACAGCTCAGTGCATTCAGCATGTCAACACTTCTTACAAAAACAAGTAGTGATGAAGTCAATCTCTCCTCCACTTTGAGCCATGAGAGATTTACATGCATATTATTCATGTTAGCTCTCCGTGCACATTTAAGGGCTAGCCGTGCTGCCCTGTTCTAAGCCAATTGTAATTTTCCGAGGTCCCTCTTTGTGGCACCTGACCACACGACTGAACAGTAGTCCAGGTGCAACAAAACTAGAGCCTGTAGGACCTGCCTTGTTTATAATGTTGCTAAAAAGGCAGAGCAGTGCTTTATTATGGACAGACTTCTCCCCATCTTAGCTACTGTTGTACCAACATGTTTTGACCATGACAGTTTACAATCTAGGGTTACTCCAAGCAGTTTAGTCACCTCAACTAATTTATTCCTTGCCACCCATTCTGAAATAACTGCAGCTCTTTGTTAAGTGTTGCAGTGATTTCACTTGCTGAAGTAGCTGACGTGTATAGAGTTGAGTCATTCGCACACAGTGGGGAAAAAAAGTATTTAGTCAGCCACCAATTGTGCAAGTTCTCCCACTTAAAAAGATGAGAGAGGCCTGTAATTTCATCATAGGTACACGTCAACTATGACAGACAAAATGAGAAAAAAAATCCTGAAAATCACATTGTAGGATTTTTAATGAATTTATTTGCAAATGATGGTGGAAAATAAGTATTTGGTCACCTACAAACAAGCAAGATTTCTGGCTCTCACAGACCTGTAACTTCTTCTTTAAGAGGCTCCTCTGTCCTAAACTCGTTACCTGTATTAATGACACCTGTTTGAACTTGTTATCAGTATAAAAGACACCAGTCCACAACCTCAAACAGTCACACTCCAAACTCCACTATGGCCAAGACCAAAGAGCTGTCAAAGGACACCAGAAACAAAATTGTAGACCTGCACCAGGCTGGGAAGACTGAATCTGCAATAGGTAAGCAGCTTGGTTTGAAGAAATCAACTGTGGGAGCAATTATTAGGAAATGGAAGACATACAAGACCACTGATAATCTCCCTCGATCTGGGGCTCCACGCAAGATCTCACCCCGTGGGGTCAAAATGATCACAAGAACGGTGAGCAAAAATCCCAGAACCACACGGGGGACCTAGTGAATGACCTGCAGAGAGCTGGGACCAAAGTAACAAAGCCTACCATCAGTAACACACTACGCCGCCAGGCCTCAAATCCTGCAGTGCCAGACGTGTCCCCCTGCTTAAGCCAGTACATGTCCAGGCCCGTCTGAAGTTTGCTAGAGTGCATTTGGATGATCCAGAAGAGGATTGCGAGAATGTCATATGGTCAGATGAAACCAAAATATTACTTTTTGGTAAAAACTCAACTCGTCGTGTTTAAAGGAAAAGAATGCTGAGTTGCATCCAAAGAACACCATACCTACTGTGAAGCATGGGGGTGGAAACATCATGCTTTGGGGCTGTTTTTTCTGCAAAGGGACCAGGACGACTGATCCGTGTAAAGGAAAGAATGAATGGGGCCGTGTATCGTGAGATTTTGAGTGAATACCTCCTTCCATCAGCAAGGGCATTGAAGATGAAACGTGGCTGGGTCTTTCAGCATGACAATGATCCCAAACACAACGCCCGGGCAATGAAGGAGTGGCTTCGTAAGAAGCATTTCAAGGTCCTGGAGTGGCCTAGCCAGTCTCCAGATCTCAACCCCATAGAAAATCTTTGGAGGGAGTTGAAAGTCTGTGTTGCCCAGCGACACCCCCAAAACATCACTGCTCTAGAGGAGATCAGCATGGAGGAATGGGCCAAAATACCAGCAACAGTGTGTGAAAACCTTGTGAAGACTTACAGAAAACGTTTGACCCGTGTCATTGCCAACAAAGGGTATATAACAAAGTATTGAGAAACTTTTGTTATTGACCAAATACTTATTTTCCACCATAATTTGCAAATAAATTCATTAAAAATCCTACAATGTGATTTTCTGGATTTTTTTTCCTAATTTTGTCTGTCATAGTTGACGTGTACCTATGATGAAAATTACAGGCCTCTCTCATCTTTTTAAGTGGGAGAACTTGCACAATTGGTGGCTGACTAAATACTTTTTTTCCCCACTGTACATAGACACACTGGCTTTACTTAAGGCCAGTGGCATGTCATTAGTAAAGATTGAAAAAAGTAAGGGGCCTAGACAGCTGCCCTGGGGAATTCCTGATTCTACTTGGATTATGTTGGAGAGGCTACCATTAAAGAACACTCTTTATCCACTCCAAAGCAGTGGGTGTAAAGCCATAACACATACGTTTTTCCATCAGCAGACTATGATCGATAATTTCAAAAGCCGCATTGAAGTCTAACAAAACAGCTCCCACAATCTTTTTCTCATCAATTTCTCTCAGCCAATCATCAGTCATTTGTGTAAGTGCCGTGTTTGTTGAATGTCCTTCCCTATAAGCATGCTGAAAGTCTGTTGTCAATTTGTTTACAGTAAAATACCATTGTATCTGGTCAAACACAATTTTTTTCCAAAAGTTTACTAAGGGTTGGTAACAGGCTGATTGGTCGGCTATTTGAGCCAGTAAAGGGGGCTTTACTATTCTTGGGTAGTGGAATTACTTTTGCTTCCCTCCAGGCCTGAGGGCACACACTTTCTAGTAGGCTTAGATTGAAGATATGGCAAATAGGAGTGGAAATATTGTCCACTATTATCCTCAGTAATTTTCCATCCATGTTGTCAGACCCCGGTGGCTTGTCAATTTCAGTTCTTCCACACTCACTTTACGGAATTCAAAATTACAATGCTTGTCTTTCATAATTTGATCAGTTATATTTGGATGTGTTGTGTCAGTGTTTGTTACTGGCATGTCATGCCTAAGTTTGCTAATCTTGCTAATTTAAAAAATCATTAAAGTAATTGGCAATATCAGTGGGTTTTGTGATGAATGAGCCATCTGATTCAATGAATGTTGGAGCTGAGTTTGCCTTTTTGCCCAAAATTTCATTTAAGGTGCTCCAAAGCTTTTTACTATCTTTATTTCATAGTATAGTTTTGTCTTCTTTTTATTCAGTTTTGTCACATGATTTCTCAATTTGCAGTACGTTTGCCAATTGGTTGTGCAGCCATACTTATTTGGCATTCCTTTTGCCTCATCCCACTCAACAAAAGTTTTTTTTTTTACTTCCTCATCAATCCACATGGATTTAACAGTTTTTACAGACATTTTCTTAATGGGTGCATGCTTATTAGTAACTGGAATAAGCAATTTCATATATCTGTCAAGTGCACCATCTGGTTGCTCCTCATTACATGCTGACCACACAGCTCACGTTACGTGCGCAAGTGTTGCAAAATCAATGTACACATACATGTTATTAAATAATTTCATCCTAACTGCTTGCGCGCGTCAACGAGCGTCTGCATAGCCAGGCGCTAAATTAGAACTTGGTTCTATTTTTGACACTTGATGCGCTGCAAGTCATGCCTCTCCCATCTCCTCATTGGTTTTTAGGAGCATATACCCACGTGGGTGATTGAAAGATGAACTAAGGTCCACACTCCAGTCCAGTTGGTGGTGGTAATGCACCTTCAAGTTGGTTGCCAACCGCCATATAAAGTCCACAGAAAAAGAAGAAGAAGACTGAAGAAGGAGAGATTACTAGAAACTAACTAGGTTTCCCCTTTTATCTGTGGATTAATTGTCGGAGTAGAGAAGACACGATTTTGTGTGACTCAAAATTCTACAAAGATCCAGAAAAAAAGGACCTTGTGCATTTCAGGTAAAATAACAACCCAGTGTATATATCCCAGGACAAAATAGCTAGCAACAGCAAGCTAGCTAGCTAAATGGCCATGAATGTTGCATGTGTTTAGACCTGTCCCCAAATTATTATAGTTGGTTCAGAGTTTGTTTTGATATTTCAACCTGTGTGTCCTGATCGCATCTGGTGTGGATGGACAAAATCAACATTTGCGCGATGGCGCATGCGGACGCATGCCTGTGCCCATTCTAGTCAGCATGTTACACACCACAAATGCAGCGTCTGGTTGCTCGTCATTACACACCACGTACCAACAATATTATTTACATCAACAACATAGGAATCACTACAAAACGTATTGTACACTATAAGGCGCAGCCTTTGGAACTTTGGTTTTCCTAGATATGGCTACTATATTGTGATCACTACATCCGATGGATTCCGATACTGGTTTAAAGCAAATTTCTGCAGCATTAGTAAAGATGTGATCAATACATGTTTATGTTTCATTCATGCGCTGTTGGTAACTACACTGGTAGGTTGACTGATAACCTGAACCAGGTTTTCAGGCACTAGTTACAGTTTAAAGCTTTTTCTTGAGTGGGCAGCTTGATGAAAGCCAGTCAATATTTAAATCACCCAGAAAATATACCTCTCTGTTGATATCACATACATTATCAAGCATTTCACACGTTATCCAGATACTGACTGTTAGCACTTGGTGGTCTATAGCAGCTTCCCTCCAGAATGGGCTTTAAGTGAGGCAGATGAACCTGTAGCCATATTACTTCAACAGTATTTAACATGAGATCCTTTTTACTAGCAAATTATTGATTTCATGAACCTTGTTTCTTAAGCTACATATGTTACAAATGTTGGGCTATTTTTAGCACTTTTCTGGGATGCTTGATTGTTTTCATTGCTTTACTGGGAAGCTTAGCAGAAGTAGACATGCTCATGTTATTTATGTTAGTGCAGTGTGGAGCTGCAGACAGTGGACTTCCTACTAGGGCACACCGCCTCAGCGCTAACAATATAACTCACCATTGAACTGCCAAATACAACAGCCGGAGAAGGGGATGGAGAAATCCGTCCATTCCTACCCCTCACACAATTCGTTGAACCTTTCATGGGCCCACGAGAAGCAGAATAGCATACGCCCACTGCTCCCAGTGATAGGTCCAGACCTCCCACAGCAGGCAGTGCCCTGCCAGATCCAGAGAGAGGGAAAGGAGCCGAACTCAACGACAGTCGCTGCTGGAGTCAGCGTAGTTGGAGTCAGCACAGCCGTCGCAGACACAGGCAGTCCCAGCGATGAAGGTGTAGATAGAACAGGCACCAGTGCAGCGAAGCTATTCCTTATATAAATCGGCTCCGAACCTCTCACAGACACTCCAGTCTGCTTAGCAGCATGCCGCTGCCTGTAAGGATTGGTGTGAGGTGTGACCAAGGTGCGGCGCAGGATATACAGTAGGCAGTAGGCAAAGATGGTGTAACAAGGAGCTTTACTGGTGGTCCCGAAGCCAGAATACAAAATAACGGACTTATCACGATAAAAGAAAGGCGGAGCAAATAAGTCTCCAGAAACCGGCTGACAGCCAAAATACAAAATACTACCTACGACTGAAACAAATAACGAAACAGGGAGAACACTTCTCAAGTACCCATACATAGGTCTCTGATCAGACACTGAGTAGTACTGCTGGACATAGAGAAACTAACAGAGAAAACTGAGCAAGGGAACACAGGGAAGTGAGGGCATAAATACACAGGTGAACAGGTAGACACAGGTGACACCAATAGGATACTGATTAGTCCAGACTGTGAGTGAGGAGGTGCCTAAGGTTGTCGGAAGATAACACCTAGTGGTCGCTCCAGAACTGCGACCCCCTCCTGTAACAGCTGCCTTCGGGTTTCCACAACTTGTGAAATGGGACCAGAGCTGATTGGAACAATCTTCTTGCTGTTCTCCGTCTACTCCACTACATGATGGAGGAGGAGAAGCAGATGGAGACAACTTCCTTGGCAGGTCCAGGTAGCACAGGCCTTTTGGATAGGGACAGATGACAAGGCGGGATACATCCATCAGGCCCGAGCGGCGTCCAGCCACAGGAGTTGAGAACGGTAAAGTTCCAATTTGCGATTTCCCCATAACTTCCTGCAGAATAGAAATTTGCTTGCTAAGGATAGCCACCTCATTCCTGCAATTCCCCGCAAGCAAACAATTGTCGCATTGGAACTATTGATTGTCAATATTGTCCCGGACAAGAGTGTAATAAACACAGCTTCTACAGCGCTGGAAACGTTTGTTAGCTATTCCAGGCGAAGCGGGCTCCATTGCAACCTAGCTAGCTAGCTGGCTAGTTCATGCAATTCAATACTCATCTTTAAAACAAAAGCAATTTAGGTCAAAATAATTAATATTAGCAAAGGAAATAGAGGGACTAACAGTACAGATAGATAGCAATAAAAACTGTACCATAGAGGCACAGAATACATTAGAGGAAAAAAAAAAAAATGGAGGAACTTATTCAAGAAAGATCAAGTGTAATATATTATACAAACAAAGCGAACTGGATGGAATATGGGGAAAAATGCACCAAATAATTTTTTCATCTTCAACATAGAAATAATTTACTTAAACTTGTTACAAAAGACTGAGTCACCCATGATTTACCTTGTTTATTTTGAAAGAGGAAGCAAAGTACTTTAAGCAGTCTCCTCCATCTCCACTAACCAAAGTTAATTGTAAAGATTTTTTTCTATTAATAATGTAAAATTAACAGCTGTACAGAAAGACTCATGTGAAGTCCAAATTACAGAGGAGGAACTTCTTGATGCAATTAAAGCCTTTAAGTCCAGGAAATCTCCAGGGCTTGATGGCATACCAGTTGAGGTATATCCAACCTTTTTTTGATGTACTCAGAGGACCGTTATCAGCATGTGTTAACCACTCCTACAAAAATTTTAGATTATCAGATACTCAACAAGAAGGTCTGATTTCATTATAACTGAAACAGGACCCAAGTGGTAAATATAAAGATCCAGTCCATTCAAAAAAAATTTGACAAGTACTGGAAACAATAAAACACTATGAAAAATCTGGGAAACCAGGCCTGGTATTCATAGCTGACTTTGAAAAGGCTTTTGATAAAGTTCGACTGGAATTTATATACTGTATAAATGTCTGGAATATTAAAATTTTGGAGAATCTATTATACAATGGGTTAAAGTTATGTATAGTAACCCTAGGTGTAAAATAGTAAATAATGGCTACTTCTCAGAAAGTATTAAACTGTCAAGAGGAATAAAACAAGGTTGTCCACTATCAGCATATCTATTTATTATGGCCATCGAAATGCTAGCTATTAAAATCAGATCCAACAATAATATCAAGGGGCTAGAAATCCAGGGCTTAAAAACAAAGGTGTCATTGTATGCTAATGATTCATGTTTTATTTTAAATCCACAATTTGAATCCCTCCACAGCCTCATAGGGGATTAAAAAAAAAATTCTAACCTCTCTGGATTACAACCAAATTATGTTAAGTGTACTATATTACGTATTGGATCACAAAAAAATACAACTTTTACATTACCGTATAGTTTACCAATACAATTGTCTGACGGTGAGGTGGACATACTCAGTATTCATGTCCCGAAAGAAAGAAATGTTCTCACTAAAATACATTTTAATAGAAAGTTAGCAAAAAAATAGATAAGATCTTGCCATGGAATGGAAAAACCTGTCTATTTGTGGAAAAATCACCCTGATTAACTCTTTAGTCATATCCGAGTTTACCTATTTGCTTATGGCCTATTCATTTTTTATTTGGTACGGCAAGCCAGACAAAATTAAGCGGGCCTATTTATATAATGAATATGAATTCGGAGGGCAGAAATTATTAAATATTAAAGCATTAGACCTCTCACTAAAGGCTTCAGTCATAGAAAAGTTATACTTAAAACCAAACTGGTTCTCTAGCAGATGTTCAAGAATGGCCTTTTTCCCTTTATTCAGATTACAACCTCTCATTTTCGGTTATTTGAAAATAAAAATAATCTCCAAAATATCGCTGTCGCAATTTCAGTTTAATCCACTAGAAAGACATAGCAAATATTACAACAAATATTATGGTTAAACTCAAATATACTAATTGATCAAAAAAACAATATTTTTGGAAAGAATGTTTAAAAACAGTATAATCTTTGTAAATTATATCATAAATAGGACTGGTGGAGTTATGTCACACATGCAGCTAACAAAAATATATGGAAATGTCTGCTCTACTCAAAATTACAACCAACTAATTGCAGCATTACTGCAAAATGGAAGAGGCAAGTGGAAGGGAGAGAAAGTAAGGAACTTGTCTGTCGGCCGTGCATTAAATACCAAAATTGGTTAAAGAAAATTGTGATGAATAAAAAAGCGTACCAGTTTCATTTAAGGACCAAAAAATGGACAGCTGTTCCATATAGATTGCAAAATAGTTGGGGAGATTTTCGCTGTACTGATTCCATGGCACATGGTTTAAGAACTGATACACAAAACGACGATAGATTCAAAATTTAGAGTTTTTCAATTTAAATTATTATACAAAATTCTTGCAACCAGTAGAATGTGATATATATAGGTGATACAACCATCCCAGCTCTGCAGATTTGGCTGCGAAGAGACAGAATCATTAGATAATTTGATTTGGTACTGTCCATATGTAGCTTGTTTTTGGTCGCAGGTTTAGGAATGGCTGAAGAATTGTAAAATTTACCTGGAGCTGACTCTGCAAATAGCACTGCAGGGGATTTAAAAAGTAATAGTCAATCGATCAATAACATAATAATGCTCTTAGCAAAAATGTTTATCTTTAATTTACAATCTGTAGAAACTATGAGAATAGAAAAGTTCAGAACTTTTGTAAAACATCACAGCACAGTTGAAAAATACATGGCAAATAGAAATCAAAATTGGATGGTGTTCAGAGACTACATGCCCAAAAGTATGTGGACACCTGCTCGTCGAACATCTCATTCCAAAATCATGGGCACTAATATGGAGTTGGTCCGCCCTTTGCTGCTATAACAGCCTCCACTCTTCTGTGAAGGCTTTCCTCTAGATGTTGGAACATTGCTGCGGGGACTTGCTTCCATTCAGCCACAAGAGCATTAGTGAGGTTGGGCACTGATGTTGGGCGATTAGGCCTGGCTCGCAGTCGGCGTTCCAATTCATCCCAAAGATGTTTGATGGGGTTGAGGTCAGGGCTCTGTGCAGGCCAGTCAAGTTCTTCCACACCGATCTCGACAAACCATTTCTGTATGGACCTCGCTTTGTGCACGGGGGCATTGTCATGCTGAAGCAGGAAAGGGCCTTCCCCAAACTGTTACCACAAAGTTGGAAGCACAGAATCATCTAGAATGTCATTGTATGCTGTAGTGTTAAGATCTCCCTTCACTGGAACTAAGAGGCCTAGCCCGAACCATGAAAAACAGCCCCAGACCATTATTCCTCCTGCACCAAACTATACAGTTGGCACTATGCATTTGGGCAGGTAGCGTTCTCCTGGCTGTCGCCAAACCCAGATTCGTTCTTTGGACTGCAAGATGATGAAGCGTGATTCATCACTCCTGAGAACGCGTTTCCACTTCTCCAGGGTCCAATGGCGTGGAGCTTTACACCACTCCATCCGATGCTTTGCGCATGGTGATCTTAAGCTCGTGTGCGGCTGCTCGGCCATGGAAACCCATTTCATGAAGCAGTTTGGAACTCGGTAGTGAGTGTTGCAAGAAAGGACATACGATTTTTACTCGCTACACGCTTCAGCACTCGGCGATCCTGTTCTGTGAGCTTGTGTGGCTTATCACTTCGCGGCTGAGCCGTTGGTGCGCCTAGAAGTTTCCACTTCACAATAACAGCACTTACAGTTGACAAGGGCAGCTCTAGCGTGGCAGAAATTTGACAAACTGACTTGTTGGAAAGGTGGCATCCTGTGACGGTAAGGACATTTTACTGCCAATGTTTGTCTATGGAGATTGCATGGCGGTGTGCTCGATTTTATACACCTGTCAGCAATGGGTTTGGCTGAAATAGCCGAATCCAATCAGTTGAAGGGGTGTCCACATACTTTTGTATATATAGTGTAGATGGGAGGGGTTGAGGGTAGCTGAAGGATGGGACTAAAAACAAACAAAAGATAACTTTTGTAAAATATACTGTGTCCGTAAAATGTATATAGTATGTATAAGCTGGAAGTAGAAGCCTAAGTGTTGTTGTCAATTAGTTTACTATAATAAAGGAAGAAAAATATATATACAGTGAGGGAAAAAAGTATTTGATCCCCTGCTGATTTTGTACGTTTGCCCACTGACAAAGACATGATCAGTCTATAATTTTAACGGTAGGTTTATTTGAACAGTGAGAGACAGAGTAACAACAACAAAATCCAGAAAAACGCATGTCAAAATGTTATAAATTGATTTGCATTTTAATGAGGGAAATAAGTATTTGACCCCCTCTCAATCAGAAAGATTTCTGGGTCCCAGGTGTCTTTTATACCGGTAACGAGCTGAGATTAGGAGCACACTCTTAAAGGGAGTGCTCCTAATCTCAGTTTGTTACCTGTATAAAAGACACCTGTCCACAGAAGCAATCAATCAATCAGATTCCAAACTCTCCACCATGGCCAAGACCAAAGAGCTCTCCAAGGATGTCAGATTGTACGACAAGATTGTAGACCTACACAAGGCTGGAATGGGCTACAAGACCATCGCCAAGCAGCTTGGTGAGAAGGTGACAACAGTTGGTGCGATTATTCGCAAATGGACGAAACACAAAATACTGTCAATCTCCCTCGGCCTGGAGCTCCATGCAAGATCTCACCTCGTGGAGTTGCAATGATCGTGAGAACGGTGAGGAATCAGCCCAGAACTACACGAGAGGATCTTGTCAATGATCTCAAGGCAGCTGGGACCATAGTCACCAAGAAAACAATTGGTAACACACTACGCCGTGAAGGACTGAAATCCTGCAGCGCCCGCAAGGTCCCCCTGCTCAAGAAAGCACATATACAGGCCCGTCTGAAGTTTGCCAATGAACATCTGAATGATTCAGAGGAGAACTGGGTGAAAGTGTTGTGGTCAGATGAGACCAAAATCGAGCTCTTTGCCATCAACTCAACTCGCCGTGTTTGGAGGAGGAGGAATGCTGCCTATGACCCCAAGAACACCATCCCCACCGTCAAACATGGAGGTGGAAACATTATGCTTTGGGGGTGTTTTTCTGCTAAGGGGACAGGACAACTTCACCGCATCAAAGGGACGATGGATGGGGCCATGTATCGTCAAATCTTGGGTGAGAACCTCCTTCCCTCAGCCAGGGCATTGAAAATGGGTCGTGGATGGGTATTCCAGCATGACAATGACCCAAAATACACGGCCAAGGCAACAAAGGAGTGGCTCAAGAAGAAGCACATTAAGGTCCTGGAGTGGCCTAGCCAGTCTCCAGACCTTAATCCCATAGAAAATCTGTGGAGGGAGCTGAAGGTTCGGGTTGCCAAACGTCAGCCTCGAAACCTTAATGATTTGGAGAAGATCTGCAAAGAGGAGTGGGACAAAATCCCCCCTGAGATGTGTGCAAACCTGGTGGCCAACTACAAGAAACGTCTGACCTCTGTGATTGCCAACAAGGGTTTTGCCACCAAGTACTAAGTCATGTTTTTCAGTGGGGTCAAATACTTACTTCCCTCATTAAAATGCAAATCAATTTAAACCATTTTTACATGCATTTTTCTGGATTTTTTTTATTGTTATTCTGTCTCTAACTGTTCAAATAAACCTACCATTAAAATTATAGACTGATCATGTCTTTGTCAGTGGGCAAATGTACAAAATCAGCAGGGGATCAAATACTTTATTCCCTCACTGTATACATATATGGGGGATTAGAAATGATGCAGACAATTACAGTACATTGATGGAAGCCACAATCTATCTGCAATATTGAAGCTGGTCTACCCCCCCAATATATGTTAATTAAAGTGTGTTGTGTTCTGAAGTCCTCTTCGTGTTTCACAAGGTTAGACCAAGGTCAAGGGTCAGGGCTCAACATATAATGAGGAAATGGTTGGGTTAGCAGTGTAGCCTATGTGTGATGCTTTGGTGTGTGACCCCCAATGTCCTCTGTAATGTGTAGTTCACAATCCAGCAATATCATTCCTTCTAAGTGCAACCTATACAAGATGTACAATTACGTTGTTAAGTCATTCTAGAGCCTTCAGGTATGTTACATGGATGTTGCTCAGGTAATTTGATTATACATCTCGTCAGGATTGAGTGATTTCTAACAGACATGTTTTTCAGCTTGATTACAAGTTGCTTTTAGCATACTAATTGACTGTGTGTGTGTGTGTGTGTGTGTGTGTGTGTGTGTGTGTGTGTGTGTGTGTGTGTGTGTGTGTGCGTGCGTGCGTTTCTGTGTTGCATATGTAAGCTACATATTGTGAGCCATCCATGACATCACCCCCCCAAATTCTGCACAGGTGAGTTCCTCACAAATAAAAACAGCTTGGATGTGTGGGGCCCAACTCTGGCGTATATAAGCATTGTGAGACTCTCACCTCGACAAAGCCCAACTTAGTAGCACATAATTACCTGTGGCACTGACACGTCTTGTCACTCTTCATTCACACACTCAACTCAATTAAGTAATAAATAATGTTTGCTGCACGCTTCTTTCACGGAAACTTTTCAATGGTTCTATACATAATTTAATTGTCAATTAAAAATACTGTATCTCTCTGCTGATGTTGTTCTGGGTGACTTGACAAGTTGTGGAGGAGTTTGTTTGTGTTCTAAATCAGAGAATCCAGGCCCTCCTCACATGGCGCTGTCATATTTTCTAAGCTTCAGCACTTTGATGAGCAGTTGTTTTGGGATGCAAGGTGATTTGTGGATCAGTGATTCTATGCTCAGACCAATCCTATCGGTGTGGAGAATACTTTTAATTGACAATTCAATTCTTTATTGAACGATTGAAATTTGTTTGTGAAAGAAGCATGTAGCGAACATAATTTATTACTTAATTAAATATATTACTTAACTAGGCCCTAGCTTGGCATGGTCTCTATAGTGGCCTGAGAGAGGAGGAGCCAGGGGTTTGTAGTCTGATGCAAGTGTTGCTATGTCCTGGAGTCAGAGCCCTCCACGTGTACGGTGTACATTTTAGGATGTACGTAAGCTTTAAGCCTCATCCCTTCTTGAGTCAATTGTCAGCCCTTAGGGTGTCCTAAAATGTACACCGTACACCTGACCCCCAGAGCAGCTGCCTACCACATAAGGCTAAGGTCACTGGATGTTATTCCACCAGGATCTCTCCTGGGCTCACACACTGATGACAATCACACACACACACTGATGCCTGAGGCCTCTGCTGCCAGCCACACCCGGCTGAGGCAAGACCTTCTCTCTGTCTCTGAGGGTTGAAGCAATGGTTCATACATGTTGCCATCATCCACCATTGGGAGTATAAAGACTGTGTCAATACTTATTTTATATATCCTTTATAATAGCGGAGCAAGGTCGGTCACAGTTCGATACAGAATGTGACATCACCTGAAATGTATATGGGTCCTTCCATCAGTTTCCAGTGTGTGGCAGCTTCTGCATAAGGCTGCTATTCTATAGCTCAGATGTGACATGTTAGTATTCAGTGACAGATTTGAGTCATGCTCCAATTTCTCTTTCTATTGTTTGCTTATGTGTTAGATAAAGTGTTCCTTTACGTTTGACATATCTTCACATGTACAACATGGCCTTGTTTCAACCATACTTCCGTTATCAAGGCCTCAGCGAAGTGCGAGGTGACACTGACATTGTTGAAAATGTCTTCATGTAACATCATTTGGTGAAGGTTGAACAAGTTATATGTTTCTATGCCGATATTTACCAATGGACTGATACAACACCACAGTGGGGGTGTGGATTATCTTTAGAAATGTGGAGACAAAGGAGAGCGTTGTGATGTACCTGAAGAACTTGACAGAATCCTAAAGCAGCCATTAAACCCCTACAACTTATCCAGAACGCTGCAGCCCGTCTGGTGTTTCGACCTTCCCAAGTTCTCTCATGTCATCCCGCTCCTCCGCACACTCCACTGGCTTCCAGTTGAGGCTTGCATCTACTACAATACCATGGTGCTTGCCTACGGAGCTATGAGGGGAACGGCACCTCCTTACCTTCAGGCTCTGATCAGACCCTACACCCAAACGAGGGCACTACGTTCATCCACCTCTGGCCTGCTGGCCCCCCTACCTCTACGGAAGCACAGTTCCCGCTCAGCCCAGTCAAAGCTATTTGCTGCTCTGGCACCCCAATGGTGGAACAAGCTCCCCCACGACGCCAGGACAGCGGAGTCACTGACCACCTTCCGGAGACACTTGAAACCCTACCTCTTTAAGGAATACCTGGAATAGTATAAAGTAATCCTTCTACCACCCCCCGTCCCCCACCCCCCTATAAAAAGTAAAGGGTGTAAATACAAAGCTAGTCAGATAGGCCTGGAAAACACCAGTGGTATTACTGGGGTCTGTATGTTTGTCAATAGCCCTAACTTGAATGGTAGGAGTGGGCCGTGGGGGGTGGAGGGTGCTTAGGTGGTGGGTTCGCGTTGGGGTAGAAGGTGGGGTGTGTTTGTATGTAGGGGGGGTTGTAACGGGATACAAAAACTGATTACGGGGCAGAGCCGTGGCCTTGGGGAGCGAGTTGGACCGGCGTGCGGAGGACTGGCTTAGCTCGGAGTGTTGTCAATGGCGTTTCAGATGCAAAGGACCAGCCTCTCTCTCTCGCTCTCCCCCTTTCCTGTGGCTGTCAGCAAGCAGGGAGACTCTGGTAGACTGTTTTGTTTGTCTTGGACGTCAACCCACTGCTCTTGACACTGAACAGAGCCATGGAACACTGCGGCCCACAGAACACAGGGCAACGGAGCCTGCTGGGTAAAGATCTAAGCCGCGTCCCAAATGGCACCCTAATCCCTTTATAGTGCACTACTTTTGACCAGAGCCTCTGGCCCTTGTCAAAAGTAGTGCACTATAAAGAGAATAAGGGGCCATATGGGACGCAGCCGTAGTGAGACAAGGGCTGTTGATCCATCGCTCATATCCTAGTAAGGAAACACTTTCCCTTTAAGAATAAATATTAATGACAGTAAAAGTGGTTGCTATCGTGGGATTTGTTTTTAAATCAGTTCAGTAAGTATCAACAATAGGCTGAAATCACATGACGTGCCTAAGCTGGCATGCCACACACACACCACTAGGCCTCGGTGGGGGGAGAGGGAACATGCGAGGGGACTGCCATGGGACGCAGAGGGGTGGTGGATGGGCAGTTCGGGATCCATGGGGGTAATCAGGATGGCATGATGTCATCTAAAAAATTAATTGAACCATTAGCATAGCACATATTACAATTATGACTCCTAAGAGAAGAATTCATAATTTAGAGAATTTTCAACAAAAGCTGTCAAAGATTATTCCTGTTTGCATATCGTTTTATTATATGTATTGTGTAGCTCAGGGGACGTATAGTACATTCAAACACACACACACTAACAATATCTTTCTCCCTCATACTGTATACGCACACACTGACATTCACACGCACACACACACACACACACACACACACACACACACACACCGGGGACGGGGGCTAATTACTGTAGCTCATGCGTAACTGATACCATCTCTTCTTTTACTCCCCCTGCATGTCTAATGGTTTTGACAGTAAATTAAGAGTGCCTGGAGGGGGGCATTTTCCATGTGACACATTTAAAAACGCCAACAAACACGTGACACAGGCGTGTGCATCCACTCTCATGAGTGTTGTCAGTCAGTTTAGTTTTGAAACAGTGTAGAGAGTGTGTAGTTACTTAGCAGTGAGAGTGGTGTGGTTCTTAATGTTATTAACCGTGTGAGCTCCAGTGGTCTCCCTGTCTCTCTGAGTGTCTCTGCCCTGAATCAGGCTCTCATTGTGGGGGAAGGATCTCTTGAGGGCCCCCTCTCTAATCTGACATCCATTCTCCTCTCTCTCACCTGCAGCTGTGAGCGCCACAGCCAAGGGCCCCTCGCAATCTGTCCCTCTTCCTCCCCTTTTCTCTGTCCGCCTCTTCATCTCACTCTCTCCATCTCTACCATCCATCTATTTATCCCTCTCTCCACGCAGGTGTCTGGCTCTAGCCTTTCTCCGAAGCACCCGCCCGATTCCCCCAACAATTGGACTCCGTTTGAAAAAACATGGGAAACTTCTCTCCATCATCAGGAAATGTCCTTTCATCCCTACACTGTATTTTCTCCCTCTCTTCTCTTTTTTAAATATGACTATTTTTCTTTTCTTTTCACCCCACGTTCCCTCCCCCTCTTCTATACCTATCTATAGTCCGGCAGATGCTGTCCCATTTGTACCATGACATTCCTACGGGGGATTGCTTAAGGATTCAGGAGCCACGGCGCTCATGGATCACACTGACACTTGGTCAGCATCAGCAGATTATGAACTATGGGCGCCTGACACCCCGCCATTGTTCCTCCATCTAAATATGAACAATAAGGCCCATCCAACGCCGACGCTGACAGCTTATTCGCTCTTATCACTCCTGTGGAGCCGCCCGGCATGATCTGTGCGCCCCCACTGCCCCCCCTCCTCACCCCACCCCCTCAGCTGAGCCGCAGGGCAGGAATGGAAGGGCTGGAGGGGAGAGGAAGGGGGAGAGGGAGGTGGGGGTAGAGGCAGGTGGGCGGGAGCTCCCTCCTTCCCTGGGCCTATACTTGGTTGGTATCTCCGCGCCCCGTCTCTGTTACAGACTCTCTGTCACTGACTCTCCGTCACCGCTCGCTCTACCTGCCTGTAATGAGACCAGCTGATTCCCACATGGCAGTACACCTTTTTGACTACAGAGCAGAGTTTTATGAGGACAAATAGGAGTGGGAAGAAGAGGAGGAAAAGAAGGAGGGGAAAGAACAGGAGAACGAGGGAAGGAGGAGTGGAGAGCAGTGGTGAATATCGAGAGACTCTCAGTGCAGCTGAAATTAACTGGGCCACAGGGAGAGCTGGATCAGAGCCGAGGTCCCCTGAGAACACTTACCATAGGGGCCCCCCATGCTTGTTACATGGCCACCAGGGGCCACTAAGGGCTACACTTCACAAATCTGAGCTCAATTCACTGTGCCGTTTAAAGAGGACAGCTGGGGATGAAACGTCTGCAATTATTTAAGTCTTACACAAAACTCCAGCCTTATCCATAGCCAATGGATTTATAACCAGTTCAGATATGTTTATATTTTAAAGGCCAAATCAACAAGCAGGCTTAGGGTAAAAAATGATAACCAAATCTTTGGGTATGAGGGAATTAGTGTGTATTATGAGTCTTTGAATGACACAAACACCACCCGTTGGTGGAGTCGACAGCTTAGGCACAGGGCTGGTTTAAAGACACAGTAATGACACAGTCAGGAGTCATATCACATCTAATCCAATATCAAAAAACTCAAAGTCTATCCTCTAAATGAGCTCACTCAGGGAGGTTGAAACGACATTGAAAATACGTCTTTCAACTAATTTTGCTCACTGGGTGGAACTTAGAGCCTCGCGTGCCTCCGCCTCATGTCCTCTCTCCACCCCCATCTCATGGCCCACGTAAGGAGGGGAGAGCAGGAGACGTGAGAGGGGCCGATAGGGAGGGGAACGTAGCATGGTTTGATGAGTCCTGGTTCACTCATGGAAAAGCAGCATCCATTCTAGTGTAATGGGAACATTTAGAAAGAAGATTAAAACTAGATTTCTAGAATGTTTCAAAATAAATCAATAATTATTGTGTTGCGAGAAAGCTTTAGTTTTATACACCTAACATTGTACTGTTGTATTCTTGAATCTACACATTTGTTTTTGCAGCACGAGGGGAACCCTTTAAACATATTACATGCCATTTAGCAGACGTTTTCATCCAAAGCAATTTACAGTCATGTGTGCACACATTTTACATAATGGGAATCAAACCCATAATCCTGGTGTGCCACACTCTACCAACTGAGCCACACACGACCCCATGCCATTTTTGAACAGCTAGAGCCTTATAATGTGTAGGGAACAGGGATCCATAGAGAACCTTGAAAGAAACAGAAATGTCCTAACAATAATACTAACCTCACTAACCACACACCTCCATATGGTGAAACAATATCGCAATAGCTTTTGAAAGAGAATACAGTGTTAGCTCTCTCTGACAGTGAAAATATAGCAAACAGTCATATTCTGTTTCAGGGGTAGCATGATCTCTTTAAATGTGTATCCACGTGTATATTTCTCTCTAAATGGTAGCTAAAGAAAACTGAGAATGTTAAATTACATAATTGAAGCAGATAGATGTAGAACATCACATTTTTTCTCTCTCTCTAGAGATCTAAATTAAATATTGTAAATCTAAATGGAAAAACATTTTTAAGGAGGTTTTCCCACCCTTTTACTTCAACAAAGTTTTCATAAAGTTGCCGGGGAAGGAGGGGGAATACATCTCTCTCTCTTTCTCTCTCTCTCTCATTGCAAGACTATTCCGCTGTGTTGTGTGTCTAATTAAAAGCACTTACAGTTGTTTCTCGTTCAAGGTTGAAATGACAGTTATTTCGGTCACCCCGCTCTTCATATTAAGATAATCGGATCGTTTTTCAATCACTGCTTCTCTTAATGAAGTGTTGAGAGCCCGCATGTCTGTGGGCCTGTTGTGTTTTCAGGGGGGTGTGCGTGTGTGTGTGCTCATGTGCTTGTGTGTGTTTGTGGACATGCTTGAGCCAATGTGTGTGCGTGTGTGTTACTGTGTGTATTTGGCTGTGTGTGTGTTGGGGGGTTCTGTGGGGGAACGCCTGCTATGAGTGGCGGGACTGGCTGTCAATGTTTGTCACGCGCTGAGGTAGGTGTGGCAGTGGGTCTATGGCAGGAGGGTGGGGGGTGCTAGCGCTGGATTAGTGTGATCAAAGACAGGGATATGGGGGAGAGAGAGATGGAAGGCCCCATCATTCCTTAAAGAGATGAACCACTCCTAAACTGTTGCTGCCGCATTATATAAGCTTTCACAGACTCAAGAAATTACAGTTCAGTTAGAGTATTGATACAAACAATGATTGACTAGAAAATATAGAATTGTTCTATATCTTCAACTGCCTTAATGTTCCAGGTACAAGACCACATAACATAGAGAGAAAATAGACCACAAACAAACAGGTCCCTTTAATAGAATTGTACCTGCATGCTGCCCCCAGGACACAACACACAACCAGAGTGTATCAGTATCGGCGAGAATGCTAATACTGCCAAAGGGGCCGCCAAACTAATAGCGGAGACATTAAGAAAATGATCCATGGGCTGATATGTTTTCTATAGACGGCGAACTAAACAGAATTGCCATATTTATCATACTCAGAGAGATCCCATACCCTGTCCCTCTTGCTCTCCCGTCTGCCCCCACAAAGTGATGGAAGGAGAGGGAGGATAGCCGTCCCTCCACCCCCCTTCCCCTCCCCCTACACTCCCCCTGCCCTTTTCTGGCTCGCCAATTAAGCTGCAGCGGCAGGTTTCCATCAGCCGTCGTCTCTAACGGACTCAGGCGAACCGGGCCTGTCAGGAAATGAACTCATCACTTGGTGACAGCTGCTAATTTCTCCCTCTTCCATGTCACACGCACGGCCTGCTGCAGCTAATAATGATCCACCCATCTCTGATTAGGAAGCCGCACAGGGTGGAGAGAGTGAGACACACGCCGCGCACATATACCAGCATATTACACGTACACACACACGTACAGCAATACACACATAGAAACCTACACACCATGGTGATTCACGTGATATAATTGTGCTAACTGTGTGTTAACTGGGAGGAGAAAGCGTGAAAGGGGACAGCGAGGATTGCAGGTTTTAGCTGAGGCAGGGCTGCTATAGTCCTGTGTAGGAGAGAGACATACAGTATGCCATGTGAAATTACAGGCTCACCTTCCAACAGTGGGGGACTTCCAATGAGGGGGATTTCTCTGCTGCTGCTCTTCTGCTCCTCTCTCACCTCAGCCAGCCCACATCTCTCTCTCTCTCTCTCTCTCTCTCTCTCTCTCTCTCTCTCTCTCTCTCTCTCTCTCTCTCTCTCTCTCTCTCTCTCTCTCTCTCTCTCTCTCTCTCTCTCTCTCTCTCTCTCTCTCTCTCTCTCTCTCTCTCTCAGTAAAGGGATGATCTCCTGATGGCCCCTGTGTGAACGCCAGTCTTCGGCATTGTGTTCATAGCCGTCATTCTGACCTCCCACTCACTCAATCAGAGGCTGTGCTATGGCCCTAAGTGAATATTGATTCCCTCTTCCAGCTCTTGAATACTGCAAGGAGAAAGGATGTGTGTGTTCTGTTCAACACAATGGAGGGAGTGAATAGGGGGCTGAGTGAGGGAGAGGAGGATTATGATTAGGATGATGGCGATCATGATGATGGTAATGATGGTGATAATGACAATGGTGATGATCATGATGATGGTGATTGGAAACACACTTGGTCGAAGCTCCTATGTCAGTTGATGCATGTAAGTTCATGTGGTTTATGTGAATAGGAGATTGTATCACTGTCATAGAAAACTTGAGGTGAACTAACACCCCTCCAAATGAAGATTGAGCTTTATTGTCATAACTCAAATGCAAGTATCATTACAATTTCATTTACAGAAACATATTTACATTAACTGAGAGCAGGAAAAAAAATACTTAGCAACTTTATTTTATTGACGATTATCAGCAACTCACTAAATGTTGTGTCATCTCTTCATGCTATTCTGTCAAAACATGTTTCTGCGACAATCCAATTAATTTGTCCTATCTGTCAGTCAAAGAACACTCACTATAAGATAACTTATTAATGATGCAAAACAATGTCAGCACCATGACATTTTAAGAACATCCTGAAAAACAGGTGGACTGCCCCTGGATTCAGACCAATCAGCATCCTGACCATATTGAGCAATTGCAGGAATGAAAAAGCCAATCAGTGGACTGCCCCTGGATTTAGACCAATCAGCAGCCTGGATATTTTCGATGTCCAAGGTGTAATAGCCTCTCTTATCAAAACATGACCTATTAATGTACCTTTCAAATAAACTAACAAAAAATAATTATTTAATTTACAATTGCAAACTAATTCACTACTTAAAGGAAAACTCCACCCAAAAACTATATTTTGGTATTTGTTTCATTAGTCCATTGTTGATATAGTATCAGAATGCCTCACACTGGCTGTATTTCTGTATTTTGAAAGTTATATATCTTGAAAAATGGATTGCTGACATGTAAAACATTGTGGGACTGTATCAACAATGGACTAATTAAACAAATACCAAAAGTTCGTTTTAGGGTGGAATCTTCCTTTTAGTAAAACCATATCAAAAAGAAAAATAAAGCTGTTATTATTCTCCAACTTTCAATAAAACCAAACAATGCAACTTAAAGATTGTAAGTCCTTCTAGATAACAGGAACATTTCCTGCTGGACATTTTTGCAATTGAACACACTTCAAAAAATATAACCATGTGAAAATAGCATATGTATTTCCATGGCTCGGGGATTAGAACCAGCGACCTTTTGGTTACTGGCACAACGCTCTTAACCACTAAGCTACCTGCCGCCTTCACACAGGCAGAGTCTCAATTGCATTTCCTTGATTTCTTGCATTCTCTCTCCTCGCCGCCTCATCAAAACCCAATGGATGAAAAGGTCAAAGGTCCCTCCCCTATAACTTCTTATCCAACAGGTTTTGAGAAGGAGGCGAGGAGAGAGGACGCGAGGAATCAAGGAAATCCAATTGAAATTCTGGCCACAGTCACTGACTAGTCCACTTCCACCTTCTCCAGAACCACGTTGTGTGGAGCTCCATCCAGGTAGTAGACCATCCTCTCCCCAGCCTGGCCCTCTGAAACTCCCTCGCTCTGCTGGTCGTCCTCCCCTCCCTGGTGCTGGGTGTACATGGTCCCCTCCACCTGGAGGGTGTTGTCATCCAGCTCCGTCACGATGTAGTGGGTCCCCTCATCGTTGATGATTACCTGTGTCAGCCCCTCCTTCATCATCAGCTGGCTGGCTGCAAACTGCAGCACCTCCTGGACCACCTGCTCATCCTGCACCTGGTGCTCCTCGCACACCTCCTCCTCCGTCTTCACTTCCACCTCCATCTCCTCCTCCTCTACTACTCGCTCCATGACCTCTGACACCACTTCCTGAGTCATGACCTCTTGGCTGTCCTCTTCCTGCTGGCCCATCTCGCTGACGGCGCTGAGAAGGGCATCCAGAGCCGTGGATGACTCCGACTCCATGTGGTGGTGCATCGCCCCTCCCCCGTGAACTCCACCCCCGCCTCCGGCTACAGACCCGCCGGACTCCAGCAGGACGTACTGGGTGGTGCCTCCGGCCAGGTGATGGGCCCCGCCTGCAGACACCTCCCTCCCCGAGGAGATGACCTGGCCATCCTCAGTGATGTGGAGCACCTCGGCCACCTGACCCGCCATGGCCAGGTCCCGCAAGGTGGCAGCGGCTGACTCTTCCAGGGCCTGGTCGAAGGCCATCTCCCCACCGCCGTAGCCCTGGAGGATGATCACCTGCTGGACACCCCCCTGGCCCTCCAGCCCCTCCATGGAGCCCACGCTCCGCACCGGGAAGGCCCCGTCAAACGCGGTGTCCGCCTCCACGAATGTGGCCCCCTGGCCCTTTAGACGACACTCGAACGACTTGGACACGATACCTGGAAAAAACACAGAGATATGGAGCAAAGTTAATGGCAAAGCAGTGTGACGTGCATGGGGTTTTGATAACATTGTGTCAATGGACATTGTTGTGATTAGGACTATACTTATAGCACCAATGACCATTAATTATTGTTGAAAAAAGTTACTAGGTGTTGTCCAATGACTATTGACTATGAACTATTCTGTAACCACGCCCTCGTGTCTTCAATCAGGGTTGATTGGAAAATGCTTTGTTCAAAAGAAGACATTGTATTATCATATCTTTGTACTCCCTGATGAAGGCCATGCAGCCAAAACACGTCAGATTTAGATTTAGAAATGTTTGTTCCATTCAACATGCCATACAAATAAAGGCATTTTAATTAATTATATGAAGAGTGCCTTGGTCCTCTTTTCTTTTTGATGACCAATCATTCTATTGACCAGGGGCATGTTGCCTCTATTTTTCCTTTATTCCTTTTTAAATTCAATTTCTGCAGGGCACTGGCAAAGTTTATGTAATAGTAGAGCATAGCATCAAAGATTATATATAAATACTGCATTAACTTGATATGAAAAATAATCTAGGACGCATATTTGTTAACAAAATAAATACACAAATTCATTTTTCCAAAAAGAAAACAAGACAATATCAAGATATTAAAATGGGTGACAAGAAGTGGTGAGATATCAGATGGTGCTAATTGATCCACACCATGCCCTGGCAGATCACAGGTTGCTATGGAGTTGCCAAGGCAATGGGAATGGTGTTAGAAATGGCATTGTTTAAGGTTGAGAGCAGCTCAGAGGATTCAGACGTGCATAATCTATCCAGAGAAAAGGATTTGGAGAGGTGAACAGGAGATACACACACACAAACACACACACAAACACACACACACCAGACCTGGGTCAAATATTTTCTAGGCTTATACCTACAGGTGTGCTTGGTTCCATTGTACCGGGCTAAATGTAAATCAGAGAACGAGGTATTTGAAAGAATCTGACCCAGGTCTGCTTCACACACGCAACAATAAACTCATCGATCATTTATTTATCTATTTCTCCCTGTCATTTCTATTTTTATTTCATTTTACCAGGTGGGTTGATCATTTGATGGCAAAGCTACAAAATGTAGTTGTGCTACAAAATGACCTATGATGACCAGTGTACTAATGCACAATGACAATACTGTAGCTACAGCATCGTCAACTACACCTAATCAAGATGGGGGACATTGTGTATCCCAGTGACTAGTGTAACTAATGCTAGTACGTCTGTGTGTCATCAAACTGACCAGTGGTCAGTTCTTCATAATCACTACTCCCATCACCCTCTGCCAAATAGCAGTCCATCTCCATCCTCCACTGATATGCCTTTACAAAATAGCCCCCATCTTCACACAACCCCCCGGCAGTGATTGCATGGGAAATTGTTGGGGGGGGACAATACTTTGTGTGTTCCCTGTGGATGACACATAACATCAGAGTGAAATATAAGTGTAGATGACTGTGGCAGAGCGATGCCGGTTTCATTCCAGACAGAGGAGAGGAAGAGAGGAGAAGAGGAGAGCCCACTCACAGAGAGATGTATCAGTCGTCCACTCCTTGAGAAGGCCTCTTCGATTATCAGAGTCAAGCCTATACCCTCTGTTTCCCACTTTCCTTGTCTTTCTCTGTCTCGTTCTGTCCTCCTCTCTCTCATCTCTCTTTCCCTCTCTCTTTCGCTCTCTCTCTCTCCTTCTGTCTTTCTTTTTCCCTCACTCTCTGGATGGATCGCATAATGTATTTAAGCACAAACCTGTAACAATACAATTCTAAAATAAAATACAAAATCTAGCTAATCTCATGAAGTACACGGCAGGTAGGCTATATCGCAATAGAAACAAATATTCAACTCCTTTCATGAGAAGTATAATGACACAATAGGAAACCAAATCTCCATAATTCAGAGTGAACACATTAAAACCCATAGTCATAAATATATTAGTCGGAAACACTATGGTCAGTCTATGGACAGTCTATAGAACAAGTGCTGTGACAGCTAGGGTGCCAGTCCCTCTGTATGGGAGGCTGACATTTAGGACAGAAGAGGTTACCTGTTTACAGAGACCCACAGGCCACCGCTTTACTGCTAACGTATTACGCCAACGCTGAACTGCTAAGAGCCGAGAGGCTGACTGGAGAGGACAATAACTCACTGCTGTGATGTTTTATACATTACCATAAAACGAGTGAGGGTTTGTGTGTGTGCATGTGTACGCGTGTGTGTGTGTCTGCGCATATGTGTGTGTCTGCACTTATGTATGTGTGTGGCGGGCTATAGGAGGCATCGCTAGCGTGTGTCACATTATCCGTGGGGTGATGTCTGCCGGGCCTAGCAGCAGCCAGCCTGCCTGCTGAGGTTTATGGGGTGTCACTCAGTCGCCGCCGCCGTGAATCAAGTTAATGTTGCGCATCCCATCTCTTCACTTGTCCCCACACTCCCGGTGGAAGAACAACATTTGAACAGCGTGATTTGGCCCCGGCGAGAGGCTGATGCGTGTTTAATATGTGTTTTGAGTGTTCTGAGTGACTGATTCCTTTAACAGCGAGTTGTGAGGACAGAGAGAGGCACACTGCATTATTTGCAGTGATTCCAAACAAGATGGAGGCTCGGCGAGAATAAGATAAAAAAGAAAGAAGGGGAGCGATAGAAGGGGGGCTCTGATGTCATTTCTCCAGATGAGAGTGGCCTCCCTACAGAGAATGAGGGAAAAGCCACAACAGAGATCGAATGGGGAGAAAATAAAGAATAAGAGAATTATAGTGTCAGAGACACAGGAGAATGCAGACAGACAAACCGACAGACAGTCAGTCAGTCAGACATACACAGCCAGTGTGCTCGCATACAGTGTGCTTGCATAATTAAAGACCTTGAAAAATGTCAATAGTACTGTTTGTCCATTTTAACATGCCGTAGCCAGTATACACTTCCTCAAAATAGTCCGAATGAATCTAAGAACTCTGTCATTCATTTTGAAATGTTTTGCCGAAGAGATCTTAGTCACGCAATTTGACATCTAACTAAGATGTTTGGTGCAGTATTTCTCAAGTGAAAAAATGTGCATGAGGATGAGTCATCTCTCATTGAATGACAACAGGCACTTCATTGAAGAATTCCTACTGTTGGGTAATCACCGACGAGGCGGTGTAGACTTCGGCTACCGACTTCGGCTACCGACTTCGGCTTGCCTCGAGAGAAAAAAGATGTGTGCCCGAATAGCCGGAAAAAAACCTTGCCGAAACAAACAAAAACGTCACAAAATGTTGTCATAATATATGCCCAGACTGTTCCAAACTGTTTTGGCTGGGAAGCATGCGGACGCCTTTAGTCTACCCTATAACCATACGACCAACAGCTTGGAGTCTTCAGTGTAGTGTACACTACAGATGCAGCTATATATTGATCAGTGGATCAATGCCCCCAGCCAGCACAGCCTGTGGTGTTGGGCAGAGGAGGGGGGTTATAAGTGGCATTACTTCAGGGAGGAGAGGGCCGTCGCCTGGGAAGCGTTGAGACGCCACTTACCAGCAGTTAGAGGAATTAACCTTAACACCAACATGCAGCCCCCACCAATCAATTACACAAGTCAACCTTAACATTGTCTGAACTGCCTTAACACTGAACTGACCATACAGCATTTAGAGTGAATACGAATCATAAACTGGCTCAGTCAAGCTGGCTCAGTCATTTATACTGTATCAAACATGACGGCACAATGACAACACTGTGAAAAACACATGGGCTTTAAGATCAATAATTTTCAAACGGAGTCCTTTACAATCCTTTAACGCGCCGATTACGTAAAACTATAGATATGAACCTGGATGCTTAGAATGGGGCGGTGTGAGACCACTAAACCCAAGACACATGTGGGTATTTTATTTGTGAGGTTGTTTTACAGCTGATGCACAAGTAAGATGGGTGTCAGTGATGCTTTTGGGGGTTTGAAGGTGACACAGCTAAGTAGTTAAAGTGCCAGAGAGAGCATGTATCCAGGTCACCAAGGATGGGCTGTGGGGGCTGGGCTGTGGGACTAGGGGGAGGGGGACATGGGAGGTTAGGGGGAGGGGTAGAAGAAGGAAGCGAGGGGACTGGGGTGTGTGGAGGGGGGGCTAGAAGGGTATGGGGTCTCCCCTCACTACATGCTTGCATGAGACCCACTCCTCCTCCCCCTGTGTCCCTCAAGCCCAGGCAAGGAGAGGCGGGGTGGGGACAGTGGGGACCAACAGGTCAGCTGTCTAGGGATGTGTTTTTGTCACCTGCTTTGTTCGAGCTGAAAGGGACTGAGAGGGACCACTGTCACCTTTACAAGCCCTATGAATCAAAGCCAGGGAGAGAGAGAGGGGACGGGCCTGGTGACCAAAAAACAACCAATTACACCAGGACGAGATTGACACTAGGGGGACAGAGGGATGAGGAGGACGGAGAGATGAGAGAAGGATAAGGAGGAGAGAGAAGGATGGAGACACACAGTACAGTAACACCCCAAGGACAAACAGCCATACATGGGCGCACTGATCTTTCTAGGTCAACCGTATATTCAACATGTAGCTCAAGAGAGGCACATAAGTGATATTCTTCAAGAATCAATGGGTTTCAATCATTCATTTAAATAATCATAAATAAATCATAAAAATCACAGAGTGGGCCTTTAAGGACGTATAATTAGGGCATAGGGCTGCCAGCAAAGGAAGAAGGTATACATCCAGGGTTTGGTACAGTGTTGGTCACTCAGTGCACAGTGCATACAGCCAGGTCACGGTCCTCCTCTCTCCTCCCTGCACTACTCGCTCTCCTCCCTACACTCCTCTCTCTTCTCCCTGCACTCCTCTCTCTCCTCCCTGCACTACACTCTCCTCCCTGCACTCCTCTCTCTCCTCCCTACACTCCTCTCTCTCCTCCCTACACTCCTCTCTCTCCTCCCTACACTCCTCTCTCTCCTCCCTGCACTCCTCTCTCTCCTCCCTGCACTCCTCTCTCCTCCCTACACTCCTCTCTCTCCTCCCTGCACTCCTCCCTGCACTCCTCTCTCTCCTCCCTGCACTCCTCTCTCTCCTCCCTGCACTTCTCTCTCTCCTCCCTGCACTCCTCTCTCTTCTCCCTGCACTTCTCTCTCTCCTCCCTGCACTCCTCTCTCTCCTCCCTGCACTCCTCTCTCTTCTCCCTGCACTCCTATCTCTCCTCCCTGCACTTCTCTCTCTCCTCCCTGCACTCCTCTCTCTCCTCCCTGCACTCCTCTCTCTCCTCCATACACTCCTCTCTCTCCTCAGCTCCTTTTCTGCTGACTCTCCCCTGGCCAAGACTGGCTGACCCCATGGTCACCCACACATCTGCCACCAGGGGAGGGAATGGAGGAGGATGGGGAGGGAGGGTGGGTGGGGAGAGGGGGTAACCCTTGATAAAGGTGAGTTTTTTGGGGGGGAAGCATCCGACCCTTTGGACCATTCGTTCAGAGGAATCCCAAACACACAGAGACACACACATTTCACAGAGCACTGACTCTTGGGTGAATTACTACCAAGGTCCAAGCTGCTTTCTAGCGGAGTTGCCGTTACAGTAAGTCATCATGGGTTCTCTTACAGAGCACCGCTGAGAAAGCACACGCACACGCACACGCACGCACTCACACACCCTTCCACTGGGGCATAGCACACTGACTTACAATATGTGACTCGTTTCAGGAAACGAGGCATATGTCGCATGTGACTACTTCACAGGAGCAGCATTTGAACATAAACATGTATTTTTTATCAAAATGTGTTTTTGTGAAGAAATGCCTTCTGGAACATGTGAACTTTCATGTGCCTTAATAACAAATACTGTATGGGCTGGACATGCCAGGAGATGAGTTTGGATTGGTCTGCCATGTAGCACACTTCTGTATATAATGTGAGCTGTTCAGTTTGTGTTGACAGTCCTTTCTACCGCGCTGTTTTTGAAAGATATAATGTTAGCCATCGAGAACTACAAAAGTTTTGCTACTTTTCTCAACAAAATTGATGCCCTGAATTTAGCAGGCGCTATTGACAGATCAGTAGGAAAAAGTGATGGGCTACTTTCTGCACACGCCACGGTCAGTATGAACTGGAGTGACTTGACACAAAGCTGGCCAAACAAGATGTAGCTACAAACAAAACGGAGTTAAATGGTTCCAGTCTGCCGTGAAGCATTCATCCATGTATACGGGTAAGAGTCTAGCTACATTTTCCAGATATACGTTTATAATTTTGTCGGAAAGTCATGTTTATTGCAAGTTAAAGCATACTGTTAGTTAGCTAGCAAATGTTAGCTTGCTGGCTCGCTAGCTAACGTTACGTGTATGATCTGTGTAGTAATATTATTCTAATCAGAAATCCATTTGCATTGCTAGTTATAACCTAATGTTAGCTAGTTAACATTGAACCTAGTTTGTTAGCTTTAGCTACCTGTAGATTCATACTACAGCTATGACAATGTTTGTATTGGTAGTAGTATGAGTTGGGGTTATGCCGGTTCATTGTTTAGCTAGCTAGCTAGCTACCTAGCTAGCTACATGTCTAAACAAAAGACTCCACTTCAGCCGGATTATTACATGACCCATCAAATTAGGAGGTGTGTCTGGGGGTGATTACGGCCATCGATTGCATTTCATGAACATGTCTAGACAATAGTGACCCATCCACTTAGCTAGATGTGGGTGAGGGGTGGTTATAGCATTTCCTTCACATGACCCATCAATTTAGACAAGTGTGTTGGGTAAGCGCCATCTAATAACGATAAAATATTTATAAAATATTTTTATCTGGACACTTTCTGTTTTTGATATTGCTACTATGCAAGTTTGCAAGTACTATCACTGTACCGTTTACACCTTCTGTATCCTGTGTATGTGACAAATAACATTTGATTTTATTTGATATAGCTTGTGTTTACCACATGGCCTCACATGTGAATCCTTAAAGAGATGGGTGGGACTAAGGTTAAGAGGGTGTGAACGATGCTGAATGGGTGTAGACAAAGAAGAGCTCTCCAGTAGGTGTACCAAAACATTCAACGGCCATTTTCTCAAAAGTGGGATTACAAGTTTATCAACTTTCAAAGCAGAATTACTTTCCCATTGTTCCTCAACTGCAGTGTATGATATACCATTTTCTAGCTCCGAGTCTCTACTTTTATCCAATGTAAAAAACACAATTTCAAATTTTGCTACACAAGACCGAATCGAGGCGGTCGGTCACATATCTGTGATGGTGAGCGTCAGACCGAAAGCATGGTAAAGGAGCTGGGGATAGTTAGGCCTGCATGAGCCTCCGCTCAGAGGACTAACACATGGAATCACCACAACAGAACAGACTGCTTCAGTCACTCCTCAACTCTCCTTCCTGCCCTTCTCTCACTCTCCCCATTACCCTTCCCTCTCTCTCCCTCTCCCTCTCTCTCCCTTGCCCTCTCCCTCTCCAACTCTCGGGAGGTGGACCTTTGATTGCTTCCTTAATTAGCCATGTCAGATGGCTCCATGGATTTACTGGTGATGTCTACATTCTGAAGATAATTACACACCTTTCCCTTTCTCCTCCTCTCTCCATTCCTCCCTCCATCATGTGTCCCTTTTCTATCCCTTTCACTCACACTCTCCCATGACTTAATGATTCATTATACATTTGAAGTTGGGAAGACTAAAGCAGATTTTTTCCCCGCTAATCAACATGGAGATTTCCACTGTAATTAAGCAGAAAAGTTTTCTATTTCTTTGTTGCTTTGAGAGCGAGAGAGCGAGAGAGAGAGAGCGGGGGGCTACTATGATCTGAAAGTCAGATAGTCAGACAGATGAAATATTCAGCCCTCTGTGAGTAATCAAAAAGATGTGCCGCACTTCACGTCTAAACCGAAGAAGATAGATGAAGAGAAAGAGATGAGTGAAAGAAAGAGATCGTGAAAGAAATACAGAGAAAGAGAAAGACAGACAGAAAGAGATAGAGAAAGAAATACAGAAAAAGAGAAAGACAGACAGAAAGAGAGAGAAAAAATAGGTAGCGCAAGACCTAGCAAAGTCGAGGCAACAGGCCTGACCAAACCCAAACCTACTGCGTTACTTCCCTGTTGTTACCTCTCAACGACACAACGTTCTGTTTACATTACCTCCAGATCATCCCTGGTCGTATTTACCCAGTATTTACCTAACAGAGGCATGCTGGAGATATTTATCGTGGTGAAGGGGCTAAATATAGAGCTGGGGAGACGGAGTGAGGCGACCATGGTGGGAGGTTTCCCTCTAATCTCCATCTGCAGGCTGACAGGCTGGAGAAGGCCTAATGAAATGCCCTTTTCATCTGCACTGCCTGTGTGTATCTGACAGTATAAATATTTAGCAATATCGAAGTCAGCTTGTGATTTTACACAGATGGAGTGATTGATGCCTCTCGGCAGCTGACGCATGCCAAAGACGATCTCCGGTGTTATGTAAACCAGCCCTGCCCCTCTCGCTTTCTCCTTCATTCTCACTCTTTCTTTCTCGCGCGTGAAATCGCTCCTCTTCGCTCTGTCCTCTCTGCCTCTTTCGCAGCTAGTCTTCTTCTCCCTCTCTCCTCCTCACTCTTTGTCACTTTTGCAGTTTGCTGCCACCTGAATTTCCATCTCTGTCCTTTCAAGGTAGGTCTGGGTTATGGACTCAAGTCAATAATGAAGGAATGCTTTACAAAACCACTAACAGCTTATCATGATGTTAAGTACTTGCAAATAAGTATTTGCATGTGTGCGTGTGTGTGTGTGCGCGTGTGTGTGTAGATCTCTTGTGAACAGATGACAGTGTGGGCGGTTTCAGAGGACTTCACACACAGCTGTCACCCAGCCCAGAGAGACAAACCAGACCAGCCCTTCTCTCCCCCTGCTCCCCCAGCTACTAAAACCCTATGTGTGTGCAGGGTCCGTGTGTGTGTGTGTGTGTGGCGTGGGTCTGTCTGTGTGTGTGTGCGGCGTGCGTCCGTGTGCGTGTTTGTGTGTCTGTGCACATTAATGTATGAGTGTGTGTGCGCACGAATGAGCGTATGTGTGTGTGTCTGCGCAGCCACTACAGAGCAATTAAAGAAGTAGAATACAAGAACACAATTCCAGAACATACATAGGGGAACATTAAGGGAGCGTGTTGAGGATGTATTGACCTTGTAATTGCCTGTATAAAATATGCTCTCCTGGTAATGGCATTTCTGGCTTTAATTGAGGAAATATCTCCTATTTTTCTCCATGTGTTTTTTCTTCTTTAAATTGCATTTAAAACTCCAATCTCAAATGCACCCAATTCCTTAATCAGAGAGAAGAGCAGATCTATTAATCTAACTGTCCTTTATCGAAATTAGCATTCAAACGTGATCTGTTCCACCGCGCCGTCCGGACTCGGGTTTTAATTCCGGGCGGAGGGAGGAAATCGTCTTCGTTGCAATAACTACAGTGTCCTTCAAGACCACTCTGGCCTCTCCTCTATTTGAGCTCTATTGATTTTGATTTGCTATGTAATGAGAACAATTAGTATTATTCCTGCTCTCCTTCATCACTCACTTCTGAGTTTGCTTTCTCCTATGCAAGACCAGGCAATTGAAGCTACCATTGGCCCCCAAATCTAATCCACACTTTACAAGCCCAACTGGAGGTTCCTGCTCTGGTATGGGACTAATTCTAAAGACACAGAATGTCAAAGAAATCCCAGAAGTCCCAGTTTCAACTCTGTCTTCCCATGTAGAGTGTAGGGTAGTGGAATGGCCATTTTCTTCCCCAGTAGTAATGTTGTTGACTGACTGACTGACTGGCTGGTGTGGGAGTGATCAGGGTGTTTTAACCCCTATAAAGTTGGCACAGTGATGTGTGACTATGTGGCTGTGCGTGTGCACGCGTACATGTATTTGCTTGCGTGTGAGTGTCCGACCATGCGAGTGTGTATGATATTGGGCCTTATTCCTGCCTCCATGCAGCCGATGAGGAATGAAACGTCCGAGGTTTCCATTTCTCTTCTCCCCGTGGCTGAGTCTTACTTACCCTAATGATGTATAATCGCCTGGAACTGCACTTAACCTGAGCCCTAGTGTGGCAGAGACCGAGTGGGAAATCCACGCTCATTACAATGTTTACCACAGGTTCAGGGGAAGGAGACAACCTGTCAACTCGGAGAAATGAGGGATGTTCAAAATCACACTCAATCAAATCCAATCGAATAATACAGACGGCGATAACCCTCCCATTTCAGCCTTCACCTTAGTGACCGGCAGTAAAACTTTGATGGAACAGATGCAAAATTGGTTCCTTCATTTGTTGCATGTCTAATGAAAATGCCTGGATCGTATTCATTAGGGCACACCGTTGCAAAACTTTGGACAAAGAAATACTTTTTTTTTTATCAGACAAGTTCAGGTAGTCCCTGTTTCAGTCCATTCTCTTCCGTTTTGGTGGCTAATGAATACAGTAGTGGCTAACCTAGTCAAATGGCTCCTACAAATACAACCTCGAGCTTTTAACTCTCCAATGCTCATATCAACGGACATGAATGCAACACTATCTCATGTGACATCTTACACTTACCAATACTAAGTGAATGCCGCTCGCTCACTATGAAAGTGTAACCCAGGGTACAGTACAGACACACAGCGACGACTGTAAATGACACAGCCACATGACACGGCTATGAAACCTCAGATCAAATCAATAGGGTGGGAGAGAGGAGTGCAGGCGCCAGGCAGGGGGGTCAAAACCCATCACTCAGGTCAACAACAGCACAGGAAAACACACAGATGATTCACAACATACAGCACAAACACACACACACACCACACACACACAAGCACCTACATGGTAAACCTGCAGCCCTCAGCACCAGTCCATCATGCCTTTGCTAAGAAAAAGGAGAGGAAGCGGGTCGGTCTGAGGCCTGGTGGCATTTAGGCCTGCTCTCTAACAACACTCACAGCCGGAGAGAAGCAGGAGAAGAGAGGAAGAGGAGAAGCGGAGAATAGGAGAGGAGTGAAATAGGAGAGGAGATGCGATGTGAGGAGAGGAGTGGGAGAGGAAGAGGAGTAGTGGAGAAGACGAGATGTGTAGGCAGGAAGAGTAGAGTAGAGGAGAGGAGAGGAGGCATTATTGAATTATTGAAGGTGTAGAGGATAAATCTTCCGTGGAGATGCCACAGTGTCGACTGCGGCTACAAACACAGACAGCCCACCACACAGCCAGGGTGGCGTGACGAGGGCAGGCTTTGACTTGCTGACCTTGGGGTTGTTAAAACAAGCTCTCCGTCAGCTTTTCTGCCAAATACGTTTACCTCAGGCCGGGACGGATAGAAAGAGAGGGAGACAAAGAGAGAGAGAGACAGGGTGATGGAGAGAGACAGAGAGAGATGAGAGAGAGATAAGAGAGAGGGAGAGACGGTGAGGGAGAGAGACAGTGAGAGAGAGGAGCGAGAGATGAGAAAGAGAGGGATTTAAAGGTGGGAGAGCTAGAGAGAGAGAGAGAGAAAGAGAGAGAGGAGACTGTGCTGACAGTACAGGAATAAATACTGCGGTTCGGAAAGAGAGAGAGTGGCAAACAAAAACTACTAGCCACCTCGCATTGGTCACACAGTAGCACTGTTTAGTCACACAACCCTCAGAGGTGATCAGTACCCCGAAAGAAAAGATTAAACATCGGATAAACAGAAGCATTAGAATGCTGAGAGAACACCAAATAAACAGTTGGTAAAAATAAAATGGCTATATGTTTCCATACGGTGTGTAAAGGAATCAACCAACAATTACTGATGTTTATCTATTAAATAAAAAAAGAGACAGATTATCTGTACATGCATGAAGACATATATAATAATTCCTTGTTTTCCTTCCAGCAGAAAGATTTTCACCAACACATTTTTATTTCCATTATTATCTCTTTTAAAGATAGGAAAGGTCAGTTTCTCTCTTCCCTCACCCCCTCGTCTGAAAGGTAGGCTTGCTAGAGATGTGTGTGCGTGTGCCCGACTGTCCGTGTTTGTGTGTTTATGTATGCCTATGAGCGTGTGTGTGCCTGCTTGCGTCCGTGTGTGTGTATGTGTGTGTGTGTGCATTGCGTCTTGTGGGGCTCTACGTTTGCTGGGGCGTTCCACTACTAGCCAAGGGGGGCAGCCAGTCTTATTAACACCATCAGTCTGAGTCATTACAGGGGCGTCTGGTTTGGGCAGGTGCTATGAGAGAGTGTCCCCGTTACAAACGACCACAGGAACCTCTCTGGAACTCCGGCCCCTCTCCCCTCCCTCGCCCTCTCCCCTCTTTCCCTATCAGACACCTCAACACACACAAGCCCATATTTCTAACTCTACAGCCCCTCACATCCCCAAAAAGGGACGAGGGCGTCTACTTGTTATCCAGTGGGTTACTAGCCCACTCTGTCTGTCTGCGGTGGTCTGCGGTGGTTTGGTTTGCACTGGGGGGACTGGCTCAATCCATCCTGATGACAGCACTGATACAGGGAGGGGAAAGAGGACAGGGCTGAGAGGGAGAAACTGTCCTGAAGAAGACCAACAAACATAGTTAGTATAGATACTGGTATGTACACACACATGCATACTGTACACAAACACACACACACAATAATAATGTCAGCATAGTGTTTGACCTGGGTATGAATATTGACAGGTGGAGACAAAATGAAACCAGACACGTAATAATTCCTGTCAAAGAGGAGACCGGTCTATTACCCAGGCGCCAATATGGCTCCTCCGATGACACCAAAGATGTGTCAAAGAGAGACGTTGTTCATGTCCCAAATGGCACCCAGTTCCCTTTATAGTGCACTGCTTTTGACCAAGACCAATAAGGCTCTGGTCAAAAGTAGTGCGCTATATAGAGAATACGGTGCCATTTGGGATACACCAATCCAGCACTACCTTGCCCAATTGCTATGGATTGTGTAACGTGTTCACTTTAGATGTACAAATTGATCTACAGTACCATTGGCAAATCATTTGATGTTTGCCAAGGTAGTGTCTTCATAACATCAAGGACAAGGTCAATCAGGGAAATTTGAATTGAATGTCATAGTCATTGTATTTATCAGTGTTCCAAATGTAGTATATCACTCCAAATATCATCCATATAAGTCACTATCTATACTTCATTTCATACATCATGGGTCTTTTTCAGAAAAAATTTATGCAATTTGTTCTTGGGCAAAACTGGGCTTCTTCTACTTTGCTTTTCAGGTTTTAATAGTGTGATTAGTTAGAGTTAACACTAATTAACAAATGCACTGACGTCAACCACAAACTGTCCATGTAAGATTGAACCTCAGTTTAGGAAGGTATGCCTCCAAGTGCCTGTCTTCAACAGATACATTTATATTAGAGCAAATGTTGAGGAACATTTTGACTATAATACATGGACACAATGAAGATTGTGTCTGGGACCCCAAAAATTCTAAACAAAACAAATATAGAAGCCATATTCTTAACCTGTCTAACATTGAAAACTGTAGCTGGTAGGAATTGTAGGAATGAAACCTCTTGGTTTGTTAGTGTTGTTAATTGGGCGTGCTGAATTAGAATCTTAACATACGCTTCTAGGACCAAACAAGGCCCAGTGTTTGACCTAGCCGAGCGTTGCTTTCTGCATTTGCCCTCCCTGCTTCCTCCCATTCCCTCTTATTCCTCAGCTTCAAGTGTCTCCAAAACTAATAAAACCCCCTCTGCGAATCCCCCCCCCAGTGAAGCCCTCCGTATCAACCATCACATTAATAACACTGTGCTCGTATTCAAATTTTCTGTCGAAAAGCTAAAGAAAGATTGAATGCTCTGCTGTCGCGTGGACCAAAGATTGAAGACGTGTCTCATTGACATTGTTAAAAGTTTATGAAAATATATGAATTCTCAAACGTGGCGGGGCTGCTCGGGCCTCTCCACTCCCAACAGTACTGTTCGAGATCTTGGCTTTTAATCAAAATGATTGAATACCGTAAGTTTGGATTCGGGGATTCTAATGGCGAGGATGGATAAAGTGTCAGGGTCCTGAATCAAAAAAACTAGACGTGCTCGTACATGCGTGCATAAAAAAACATTACACTTTTTAAAGAAAAATATATTTATCATTCTTCATATCGGCTATATCTTGTTTTTCCCTATATGTATGTGAGTGTTTGGCTAAATGGCATGTGTATTGTAACTGTATGTGGGTGACTCCGATCCTCCATGCTGTTGGGACTGATATGGTAGATGAAGCATATGGTGCTGACACACGTTCCATACAGCATGTTTAACAGAACAGCTGTTCCCGCCGTCAGATGTGTGTGTGAGTGTGTGTGTGTGGGGGAGGGGGGGACTGTGGAGTGACATGCAGTGGTATCTGCGACGGCCTGCTTGACGGTGCAACGGCGTAGCGCCGGTCACTGGGGGCCAACACGGCACGGGGCAGTGCTCGCTCTCAGAAGGCAAGGGCCCACGGTGCGTTGTGGCTGCCCACCCGGGAGAACGTCTGCCGTCTCCCCCCAACCCTCCCTCAACGCCCCCCACCCAGCCTGACACACACAGACCTGTTAGACTAACTCCCTCCACTCCTTCGCCAAGCAGGTGGTGTTTTTCTCTCACTCCGGGAGGCTCTCGAAAACAAAGCGCTTATAACATGAATTTATCAATCTCTTTGGTGACAGCTGGGGACGGGAGGGCACGGAGAGGGGAAAGGAGACGGTACGGTAGCACTCATACTGTCTAGGATAAGGTCTGAGTGGATGCAGAGAAGTAGTCAGTTACGGTGCTGACTAACATAACGGTCATGACTTGTTTTGGTCCGCGTGCCTGCCATGATGATTTGAGAGGCTGCAGGTGGGTGAGGAGGGTGTGGATGGTTCTCCAACTTCTTCTTCAATGGTCCCTGGGGTAACAGCAGCACTGCTGAGACAGTGACGGAAGGGGAGGGAGGGAGGGAGGGAGGGAGTTTCAGATAGAACTGCAGGTAAAGACTCTGATAAGAGGTCACGATTTAGAGGTGGGAATTTCCATTGAAAAGAACCCATGAGCACCAACATGTGAAGTTCATAGGAGCAAATCAACTTGGGTGTCAAATGAAAGCTAAGAGTCTACATTGTTGGGAAATGAAAGCATAGATACATTTTTCAATAATTTTCCATCTTAAAAATTAGACATAAGGCTTTGATTTCTGGATAAACAGATGGAAAAGGGGTCTTAGAAAACATCTACCAGAAAAAGTCTTAAAAGGTATCAGAAATACATCAAACACAATAATATTGACATAACGACCCATGCCAACTAATATCAACACTTATATTTCATTTTGGAGAAATGGTTTACCTTCAGTAAGTTTAAGAAATATTACCTCGTCACTTGTAATCCCGTTACCAAAAACCAGATATCTTTAACATATTTTCTAATTTATCTCCCTCATGACTGAGGATAATGAAAGTTCACAGAAGTAACAAGTAAAGGTGGACCTACCAATTAGTTATAGTGGTTTTACTGATATCAAATTTGTTTATGAATTATTAAGTGATTAAAACTCGTAATTCTGTTACCAAAAAAATCTGTAACGGAATTACTGCAACTGAATTGGCTACAATGGGAAATGCTAATTGTCACAAACCACAGTTGGGTCACCTGCTACTGTCCTCCCTTGCAATGGCACACTGTTATGTTCTTTCTATTTCTGTTATCTGGTGGTCAAACCAAGAGCGTTAAAACAGTCAGTCTGGACAACCCCTCCCTCTCTCTCACTGTCCAGTTAATGTCACATCTCCCAGCTCTAACTGACACTTACCCATGCGCCCCCTCTCTTTCCATTTACTGTAACCAGCATCCTCACCCACTGAGCACCGACCGACACCGAACATCCATGGACGTAGAATAGTGGTTGAAATTTGGTCAGTCCACCCTGGCTTTGATGTTAATGTCCACAGACGGACCGTACTGACCAAATCTGAACCTATCATATACATATGTTTCACTAGTATGGATAGTACAGTACAGTGAGTAGAGAAATGTAGAGTACAGTCGAATACAACACAGTAGTACAGTACAATATAGTAAAACAAATTAGAGTATAGTAGAGTACAGTATATTGTACTGTCCTCTACTGTACTTAACTATACTCTACTTTACTGTACTCTACTGCACTGTACTGAACTATACTCTACTCTACTCTGCTGTTCTCTACTCTACTGTACTCTACTGTACTCTACTGTACTCTGTGCTCTGCTGTGATGTCCAAACTTGTGAAACATGAGGAGAATGACATTCATGTCCATAATTATGCCTTTCTGTGTAGTACAGATCAGGGACCCATGATGAAATTCCATTACCGTAATTCCGTTCCTGGGTGTACACCCACTTTACTTACTGTAGTTACATAACCAAAATAAAAAAATTCAGATTCAAGGTGTCATGTCATAGCTGACGCCCCATTCTTTCTGCAGACATCTTTGAATCTTAATTTGGAGCAGATAGTTAACAGTGGTTGCATAAAAAAGTTGTCCTTGTGCATCGAGTTGTATGGTTTGTTAAACTTTGAAATCAATAGTTTTTGTTTGGCATACATTTTAAAGTACAAAAAAAAAACAGAGTCAAAGCATCATTCTGTTACCGTGGAATTGCTCAGGTCAGGGTATGTGTCTCAGCAAGATACAGCTGGTAGAATACTGTAGGTAAAGAGTGTATTCACAGAGGTAGAGCCAGGGGAGTAGGAAAATAGCTTTATAGAGACCCCCAAAAGCACCACCCCCACCCATAACCCCGCCCCACTCCCAGTGACAGGCGAGGTACCATAAAATAAAATAAACTCCACGTCAAGGCTCTGGCATGATCTCCCTAACCCACAACAGACAGACAGAGCTCTCTGAAGAGGCTCTGGATTCACAGCTATCACTCTCCCCCCTCTTCTCTTCTCCCTCTCCCCCTGTCATTATCTCCCGAGCCTAGACTGGAGAGGTCTGAAGAGGTTTTCAAATCCAGTGAAGCCTGTCACATTACAAAAACATGTCGCTTTAAACTAAATGTAAAATATCAGTAATTGAAGCGATATAAATCCGCTGTTGTGTTTTTTTCTTCTCTTCTACCGCTTCCTCTCTTTCCTTCCCTAACCCTCTGTCTCTTTCTCTCTCTTTTTTTGTGAGGGTACTTTTGATGAGCGGTAAATTGGAAATTATTTTGTGTTGTAATGCCACGCTGAAACGTCTTCCCATTACCATCCGTCAGTCATCGCCGACAGAGAAATTACTCAACTGTCAATCTGGCTATGAAAAGAGGTGGTGGGGGAAGGGGGGGTGGTGAGATTGATCAATAAAGAGAGGGAGGGGGGGATGAAGGGAGGGGTGGAGGTGGGAGGGGTGGTCCATCATAATGCTTTTGTTGTGATTGAATATATCAAAGCTGTGGTGGAATTTAGCTGTCACTGCCCCCCAGAGCATTATTTTTACACTAGTGTGTGTGTGTGTGTGTGTGTGTGTGTGTGTGTGTGTGTCATTATCCTCCTCACAGGCACCATCTTGCGAGGGCAGCAGCAAATTAAACATAATTGAAAGTAAGAGGGAGAAATGTACAGAATCATGGAAATGTAATAGTTCCTTTCTACGGCAATAATTTAAGGCCTGACTATGGGACTTGAAACCTAACTGAAAGTGTCAATGTTGTGCATGAGAATGAGTGTATGTTACAAAGCATGTCTGATCCCTTATGGCAGGGATCATCAACTAGATTAAGCCGCAGCACATTTTCTTTTCTTGAGAGTATGGTCAGGGGGCTGGAACATATTTACTAATAATTTGTAGACTGCAAATTGATCCCAAAGAGATATAATATTTGAATAAAACATAATAATTTCAAACCTTGCTTACATTTGTATGCAATCACAAATACTGTATCTTACCATTATGCGTGGGAATACTTTGGAACACATTTCCAAAATTACAATCCGTTGGAGCTGATTTGCTGGTATAAATACACAGTATACATACAGTATAAATACAGTGCATTCGGAAAGCATTCAGACCCCTTCCATTTTTCCACATTTGTTAAGTTACAGCCTTATTCTAAAATGGATTAAATAATTTTTTTCCCTCATTAATCAACACTTTTGCTAATTTATTAAAAATAAAAAACGTATTTACATAAGTATTCAGACCCTTTGATATGAGACTCGAAATTGAGCTCAGGTGCATCCTGTTTCATTGAGATGTTTCTACAACTTGATTGGAGTCCACCTGTGGTAAATTCAATTGATCAGGCCTTTATGGTAGAGTGGCCAGACGGAAGCCAAACCTCAGTAAAAGGCACATGACAGCCCACTTGGAGTTTGCCAAAAGGCACCTAAAGGACTCTCAGAAACAAGATTATCTTTGGCCTGAATGCCAAGCGTCACATCTGGAGGAAACCTGGCCCCATCCCTACGGTGAAGTATGGTGGTGGTGGCAGCATCATGCTGTGGGGATGTTTTTCAGCGGCAGGGACTGGGAGACTAGTCAGGATCGAGGGAAAGATGAACAGAGCAAAGTACAGAGAGATCCTTGATGAAAACCTGCTCCAGAGCGATCAGGACCTCAGACTGGGGAGAAGGTTCACCTTCCAGCAGGACAACGACCCTAAGCACAAAGCCAAGACATCGCAGGAGTGGCTTCGGGACAAGTCTCTGAATGTCCTTGAGTGGCCCAGCCAGAGCCTGGACTTGAACCCAATCGAACATCTCTGGAGAGACCTGAAAATAGCTGTGTAGCGACGCTCCCCATCCAACCTGACAGAGCTTGAGAGGATCTGCAGAGAATAATGGGAGAAATTCCCCAAATACAGGTGTGCCAAGCTTGTAGCGTCATAACCAAGAAGACTCGAGGCTGTAATCACTGCCAAAGGTGCTTCAACAAAGTACTGAATAAAGGGGCTGAATACTTATGTAAATGTGATATTTCAGTTTAGTGTTTTTAATACATTTGTAAAAATTTCTAAAACACTGTTTTTGTAATGGCATTATGGGGTATTGTGTGTAGATTGATTAGGGGAAGAAAAAAAACTATTTAATCCATTTTAGAATGAGGCTTTAACTTAACAAAATGTGTGGAAAAGTCAACGGGTCTGAATACTTTCTGAATGCACTGTACGAATGTACAAAACATTAAGAACACCTTCCTAAAATATATATTGTTTTTATTGTTATAATTTTTGGGGGGGACCAAATGAAATCAACCGCGGGCCGCCAGTTAGGGAACCCTGCCTTACGGGATTAGTTGACACAAACAAACATTACCATGATTCCTACAATGATACTTCCGTTGTTCTGCACAGTTCGCACCACATATAAAGAATGTACACATGAGTAGCCTATGTAATCTGCATGAATGTGTGTGTGTGTGTGTGTGTGTGTGTGTATTTTAGGCTTAGGGGTTAGGGTTAGGGTTACAATTAGGAGTTAGGTTTAGGGTTATGGCAGTGTTTCCCAAGCTAGGGGTCGTGACCCCATGTGGGGTCGCCTGATTTTAAAATAGGGTAGGAGAGAACTTCTGAGAAATAAAAAATGGTGCTTGGTTCATTAAACCGGGGTTACATCAGTAACCTCTGGTAGCCACTAGATGCGGTTGTAATAAATAGAGTGGTTTCCTTCAAACCGTTTAAGGTACAAAATATTATGACCCCATCACTGAAAGATTACATAGATATACAGTGAGGGAAAAAAAGTATTTGATCCCCTGCTGATTTTGTATGTTTGCCCACTGACAAAGACATGATCAGTCTATAATTTTAATGGTAGGTTTATTTGAACAGTGAGAGACAGAATAACAACAAAAAAACCAGAAAAACGCATGTCAAAAATGTTATAAATTGATTTGCATTTTAATGAGGGAAATGAGTATTTGAACCCCTCTCAATCAGAAAGATTTCTGGCTCCCAGGTGTCTTTTATACAGGTAACGAGCTGAGATTAGGAGCACACTCTTAAAGGGACTGAACTAGGTTTTCCTCTAGGATTTTGCCTGTGCTTAGCTCCATTCCATTTATTTTTTATTACTTTAGTGCCTTGTTGCAAAATGGATGCATGTTTTGGAACATTTTTATTCTGTACAGGCTTCCTTCTTTTCACTCTGTCAATTAGGTTAGTAGTGTGGAGTAAGTACAATGTTGTTGATCCATCCTCAGTGTTCTCCTATCACAGCCATTCAACTCTGTAACTGTTTTAAAGTCACCATTGGTCTCATGGTGAAATCCCTGAGCGGTTTCCTTCCTCTCCGGCAACCGAGTTAGGAAGGATGCCTGTATCTTTGTAGTGACTGGGTGTATTGATACACCATCCAAAGTGTAATTAATAACTTCACCATGCTCAAAGGGATATTCAATGTCTGCTTCTTTTATTTTTACCCATCTACAAATAGGTGCCCTTCTTTGCAAGGCATTGGAAAACCTCCCTGGTCTTTGTGGTTGAATCTGTGTTTGAAATGTACTGCTTGACTGAGGGACCTTACCGATAATTGTATGTGTGGGGTAAAGATATGAGGTAGTCATTCAAAAGTAATGTAAACACTGTTATTGCACACAGAGTGAGTCCATGCAACCTATTATGTGACTTGTTAAGCAAATGTTTACCCCTAAACTTATTTAGGCTTGCCATAACAAAGGGATTGAATACTTATTGACTCAAGCTTTTCATTTTTAATTAATTTGTAAACATTTCTAAAAACATAATTCCACTTTGACATTATGGGGTATTGTGTGTCGGCCAGTGACCACCAATACATATTAAATTCAGGCTGTAACACAACAAAATGTGGAAAAAGTCAAGGGGTGTAAATACATTCTGAAGGCACTGTATATTTCTGTTTCCCTCTACAATGCCCACAAGCCGCGCAGGACTCATTAGAACAGAGTGGGCAAGACCAGGCAATCAGACTGGGGGAAAAACAACATAATCAATGATGATGTTCTTTTCTACACAGAAGATCATGCAAAATAATTTCCCGATGATCTTCTGAACTTCCCAATAGCTTTCTGACGTATTTCAGTCATTTCAAACCATATTTCCTTCAGATTGAAATACTGTCAAAAGTACTGTCAGATTGATTTGTAATAGACTGTCATTGCCCAATTGAATCAACTGTTTGGTCCCCACAAGGATAAGAAAACAAACGTGTGTGTGTGTGTGCATACAGTATGTGTGATATGTGTGTGTAATGGCGATTGTGTGGCCGGCTGTACGCGTGTGTGTTTTGCTGTGTTGAGTGGCTCAGCGGTATAGTCGCCGAGTGAGAGAGAGAGTGAGAACTCCTGTATTGCTCAATACTAAATTAATTGCACCAATTATTCACGGAGAGAGTTGTCTAGTGGCGGCCTTCGGGGGGCGAGGCCCTGACCACTCTCCCTCATTTTTAATTGGCTGTCCTGTTGAATAATTGATTGGCGCAAATTCGAAATGGATGGGAAGGTCCAAGTGTCTTTCATCACACCAGGCCGGCCTCTCTGACAGCCAGGCACAAACAAACTCGCTGCTCTCCACAATAAACAAACACGGAGAATAAATCCACACGCAGTGGACACTTGGGAGGCTGCACATACGAGATCAACCAGAGGGACAACACGGACAAGGACATGGGCTGGACAGACCTACTACATACTGAGGGGCTTCCCATCCCCTACGAGATTCGATTTCAATAGCGCATTGGAATGTTAACGGATGGACTACCTTGAACAATAAGTTACGAATAACAATACTAAAATCCTTAAACCCAGACATTATCTCAATAAATGAAACGCATTTGCGTAGGCAAGAAACTATTGATATTGAAGGGTATGTATGGTATGGACACAACAGAAAAACTCATGTGAAAGCCCCCAGGGGCTCTGGGGAAGTGGGAATATGTGTAAAGTCTGATATGATGAAAGCATATAAAATTGAAATTATCGATAAAGCCATAGAAGGAACTATTGGTTTGCGCTTTGAACATAGGGAGTCAGATTATTGTTTTGTTGTGTTTTTATGCTATTTGACACTTGAACAGTCCACATGGGGTAGAGATGCATCCTCCTTCTATAGTCATTTGTTAAGTCAAGTATACCTATATACAGAAGCAGATGCTATTTACATATGTGTGGATCTTAACAGTCGAATTGGGAGGTTAGATGACTATATAAATGATATTGATGATATTCCATCGCGTGTTGCTTTGGATGACTTTGTTAATCATCATGGGGAAATCCTATTAGAATTCCTTCGTGACTCTAAAATGTATCATTAATGGTAGGATATGCCCCTTAAGCGAAAACTTTACATCCATATCTGGCAAAGGAAAAGCTGTGGTGGATTATATAGTTACCCTCCATGACTGTCTAGAAACCTGTTTGGAAGTTAAGGTGTTACCACTACATAGATGGTTGAAGAATGCGGATGTTTTGACTTAATTGGAGAAAAAAAGACTTCCTGAACATTCTCTTTTATTTATGATATTTTCTGTTGGCCACGAACTTTCTCAACCAGGTATTACTGTGCATCACACAGGGCAAAATATACATACCCCATATAGGCCTAAATGTAAGACAATAAATGTTCCAAATTACTTTCTATGTTCTGACATGGCATGTAGAGCTCTGGTGGAACTCATTGAAACTCAGCAAAGATGCCAAGAAACAACATTTGATTTAGTTGTGTGTTATGAAGCCAAATGAACAAGTTAGGACCAAAATGACATAAGAAAATTCCAATGGAAGTCAGGGAAGAGCAGGGGGGGGGCTGAACTCTGATATTACACAGGTACTCAAGGAGTGGGAGAAGTTTGTTCTCAGGTAACGAAAATGTGGCATATTTTGAGGAAGAATTTTATAAAGACAAATGTTCCCTGAGAACTAAAATGGAAAATACAATGTTAGAACCCTCTTATACGTGTAACCCGTACTTAAATGAGGAGCTGTCTGTGGCAGAAGTTACGAAGGTGATTGACGCTGCAAAAAATGGGAAAGCGTTTGGTATTGATGAACTGCCTAATCAAGTTTTAAAATCCCCTAAATTAATTGACGTCCTATATGATTTGCTCCAAATTTGTTTTGAGTACAGTATACTGCCATCCACTTGGTATAAGTCTATAGTAAATCCCATTCCCAAATCTTCAAAAAATGACACGAGAGTGCCACTGAACTATAGAGGTATACGTTTATTAAGTACGGTTTAAAAATTATATTCATCCATCCTCAACAATAGGCTGATTACCTTTCTGGAGGATGAAAACATTCTGGTGGAAGAACAAAATGGTTTTCGTAAATCCAGAGCCTGTATAGATCATATCTTCTCGGTCTGTACAATAATCAGAAATAGATTACACGAAGAGAAGCCTACTTTTGCATGTTTCATCGATTTCCAGAAAGCTTTTAGCCTATAGTTTGTTAAAGACAGGGGTTGATGGGACATTTTATCACGCAATGCAGTCTCTTTATAAAGTACCAATTGCTTGTGTGCTTGTTAATGAATATCGTACAGATTGGTTTCCCACACCCTTGGGTGTAAAACAAGGAGATACCTTATCACTGACTTTGTTTATAAATGATTTGGCAAAAGAAATTAAACAGTTAAATATTGGAGTAAAATATGATGATGAAATGCTAAGTATCCTTTTATATGCTGATTATATTATTTTGATGGCAGAAACTGAACAAAACCTGCAGAACAAATTATTATGTGCAGTCAATTGGTGTAAAAGATTGAGACTCATGATCAACCAGACAAAAATACAGATAATGCATTTAAGAAAACCAGGTACCAATAGAAGTGTTTTTCAGTTTTGTTTTGATCAAGACATTCTTGAGTTTAAAAGCAATTATGAATATTTGGGTATTTTTATTGACGGAAATATTACCTTTCTATATGGAACATCTGTCCTGGCCGACTCAGCAAGTAGAGCTCTTGGGGGAGTTATAGGAAAAACAAAACACTCAAAGATATTGGTTATACTACGTATTCCAAACTGTATCAGACATGCGTGTGTCCTGTTCTGGACTACTCAGCAGGCGTGTGGGGTGCTAAGAGGTAATTAAATTATAAAGATATGTAGCTTCTATGTGGTAAATGGTACGTGTGTACAGTATATAGATTGTGTATAGGCTTGTCTCCAACATTAATCTTCTCTTTGTGTCAGACTGGGTTCAGATGCCTTCTGTTTCATTTTTCTGTATTTATTTATCTGTATGTTATGTTATGTTATGTTATGTACGTACGTACGTACGTATGTATGTACAGTGGGGAGAACAAGTATTTGATACACTGCCGATTTTGCAGGTTTTCCTTACTTACAAAGCATGTGGAGGTCTGTAATTTTTATCATAGGTACACTTCAACTGTGAGAGACGGAATCTAAAACAAAAATCCAGAAAATCACATTGTATGATTTTTAAGTAATTCATTTGCATTTTATTGCATGACATAAGTATTAGATACATCAGAAAAGTAGAACTTAATATTTGGTACAGAAACCTTTGTTTGCAATTACAGAGATCATACGTTTCCTGTAGGTCTTGACCAGGTTTGCACACACTGCAGCAGGGATTTTGGCCCACTCCTCCATACAGACCTTCAGGTTTCGGGGCTGTCGCTGGACAATACGGACTTTCAGCTCCCTCCAAAGATTTTCTATTGGGTTCAGGTCTGGAGACTGGCTAGGCCACTCCAGGACCTTGAGATGCTTCTTACGGAGCCACTCCTTAGTTGCCCTGGCTGTGTGTTTCGGGTCGTTGTCATGCTGGAAGACCCAGCCACGACCCATCTTCAATGCTCTTACTGAGGGAAGGAGGTTGTTGGCCAAGATCTCGCGATACATGGCCCCATCCATCCTCCCCTCAATACGGTGCAGTCGTCCTGTCCCCTTTGCAGAAAAGTATCCCCAAAGAATGATGTTTCCACCTCCATGCTTCACGGTTGGGATGGTGTTCTTGGGGTTGTACTCATCCTTCTTCTTCCTCCAAACACGGCGAGTGGAGTTTAGACCAAAAAGCTCTATTTTTGTCTCATCAGACCACATGACCTTCTCCCATTCCTCCTCTGGATCATCCAGATGGTCATTGGCAAACTTCAGACGGGCCTGGACATACACTGGCTTGAGCAGGGGGACCTTGCGTGCGCTGCAGGATTTTAATCCATGATGGCGTAGTGTGTTACTAATGGTTTTCTTTGTGGTCCCAGCTCTCTTCAGGTCATTGACCAGGTCCTGCCATGTAGTTCTGGGCTGATCCCTCACCTTCCTCATGATCATTGATGCCCCACGAGGTGAGATCTTGCATGGAGCCCCAGACCGAGGGTGATTGACCGTCATCTTGAACTTCTTCCATTTTCTAATAATTGCGCCAACAGTTGTTGCCTTCTCACCAAGCTGCTTGCCTATTGTCCTGTAGCCCATCCCAGCCTTGTGCAGGTCTACAATTTTATCCCTGATGTCCTTACACAGCTCTCTGGTCTTGGCCATTGTGGAGAGGTTGGAGTCTGTTTGATTGAGTGTGTGGACAGGTGTCTTTTATACAGGTAACGTTCAAACAGGTGCAGTTAATACAGGTAATGAGTGGAGAACAGGAGGGCTTCTTAAAGAAAAACTAACAGGTCTGTGAGAGACGGAATTCTTACTGGTTGGTAGGTGATGAAATACTTATGTCATGCAATAAAACGCGGCAGGTAGCTTAGTGGTTAAGAGTGTAGTGCCAGTAACCGAAAGGTCGCTGGTTCTAATCCCCGAGCCGACTAGGTGAAAAATCTGTCGATGTGCCCTTGAGCAAGGCACTTAACCCTATTTGCTCCTGTAAGTCGCTATGGATAAGAGCATCTGCTAAATGACTAAAATGTAAATGTAATGGTGTATCGCTGTAGAATGCTGTGGTAGACATGCTGGTTAAGTGTGCCTTGAATTCTAAATAAATCACAGACAGTGTCACCAGCAAAGCACCCCCACACCATAACACCTCCTCCTCCATGCTTCACGGTGGGAACCACACATGCGGAGAGCACCCATTCACCTACTCTGCGTCTCACAAAGACACGGCGGTTGGAACCAAAAATCTCAAATTTGGACTCATCAGACCAAAGGACAGATTTCCACCGGTCTAATGTCCATTGCTCTTGTTTCTTGGCCCAAGCAAGTCTCTTCTTCTTATTGGTGTCCTTTAGTAGTGGTTTCTTTGCAGCAATTCAACCATGAAGGCCTGATTCACGCAGGCTCCTCTGAACAGTTGATGTTGAGATGTGTCTCCTTGAACTCTGTGAAGTATTTATTTGGGCTGCAATTTCTGAGGCTGTTAACTCTAATGAATTTATCCTCTGCAGCAGAGGTAACTCTGGGTCTTCCTTTCCTGTGGCGGTCCTCATGAGAGCCAGTTTCATCATAGCGCTTGATGGTTTTTGCAACTGCACTTGATGAAACTTTCAACGTTTTTGAAATTTTCCGGATTGGCTGACCTTCATGTCTTAAAGTAATGATGAACGGTCGTTTCTCTTTGCTTATTTGAGCTGTTCTTGCCATAATATGGACTTGGTCTTTTACCAAATAGGGCTATCTTCTGTATACCACCCCTACCTTGTCACAACACAACTGATTGGCTCAAACGCATTAAGAAGGAAAGAAATTCCACAAATTAACTTTTAACAAGGCACACCTGTTAATTGAAATGCATTCCAGGTGAATACCTCATGAAGCTGGATGAGAGAATGCCATGTGTGTGCAAAGCTGTCATCAAGGCAAAGGGTGGCTACTTTGAAGAATCTCAAATATAAAATATATTTTGATTTGTTTAACACTTCTTTGGTTACTACATGATTCCATATGTGTTATTTCATAGTTTTGATGTCGTCACTATTATTCTAAACTCAACTCTCTTTTTCAGGACCCTGTCTTTCAAAGATAATTCGTAAAAATCCAAATAACTTCACAGATCTTCATTGTAAAGAATTTAAACACTGTTTCCCATGATTGTTCAATGAACCATAAACAATTAATGAACATGCAGTGTGGAACGGTCGTTAAGACACTAACAGCTTACAGACGGTAGGCAATTATGGTCACAGTTATGAAAACTTAGGACACTAAAGAGGCCTTTCTACTGACTCTGAAAAACACCAAAAGAAAGATGCCCAGGGTCCCTGCTCATCTGTGTGAACGTGCCTTAGGCATGCTGCAAGGAGGCATGAGGACTGCAGATGTGGCCAGGGCAATAAATTGCAATGTCCGTACTGTGAGATGCCTAAGACAGCGCTACAGGGAGACAGGACGGACAGCTAATCGTCCTCGCAGTGGCAGACCACATGTAACAACACCTGCACAGGATCGGTACATCCGAACATCACACCTGCGGGACAGGTACAGGATGGCAACAACAACTGCCCGAGTTACACCAGGAACGCACAATCCCTCCATCAGTGCTCAGACTGTCCGCAATAGGCTGAGAGAGGGTGGACTGAGGGCTTGTAGGCCTGTTGTAAGGCAGGTCCTCACCAGACATCACCGGCAACAATGTCGCCTATGGGCACAAACCCACCGTCGCTGGACCAGACAGGACTGGCAAAAAGTGCTCTTCACTGACGAGTCGCGGTTTTGTCTCACCAGGGGTGATGGTCAGATTCGCGTTTATCGTCAAAGGAATGAGCGTTACACCGAGACCTGTACTCTGGAGCGGGATCGATTTGGAGGTGGAGGGTCCGTCATGGTCTGGGGCAGTGTGTCACAGTATCATCGGACTGAGCTTGTTGTCATTGCAGGCAATCTCAACGCTGTGCGTTACAGGGAAGACATCCTCCTCCCTCATGTGGTACCCTTCCTGCAGGCTCATCCTGACCCTCCATCATGACAATGCCACCAGCCATACTTCTCATTCTGTGAGTGATTTCCTGCAAGACAGGAATGTCAGTGTTCTGCCATGGCCAGCGTAGAGCCCGGCTCTCAATCCCATTGAGCACGTCTGGGACCTGTTGGATCGGAGGGTGAGGGCTAGGGCCATTCCCCCCAGAAATGTCTGGGAACTTGTTCAGTTTATGTCTCAGTTGTTGAATCTTGTTATGTTCATACAAATATTTACACGTTAAGTTTGCTGAAAATAAATGCAGTTGACAGTGAGAGGACGTTTCTTTTTTTGCTGAGTTTACAATGTAGAAAATAGTAAAAATAAAGAAAAACCCTGGAATGAGTAGGTGTGTCCAAACTTTTGACTGGTACTGTATGTATGTATGTATGTATGTATATTATTTTACTGCTCTAGGGATATAATTATTGTTTGGATAACCTTATTTACTATTATGAATAGATTTTTACCTTTCATTTTTTCACTCTTTATGCGATGCACACTGCAGAGAACACCGGAAGAAGAATTACCACAGTGAGTTATTGTAACAATGACGCTGTGAGTCGAGAAGCAGGTGCAGGTGAAACGTTTAATAAAACAACATGAAACGAGACAGCGTAACAGTGGCGATATAGCATGATCACAGGAACAATACCGACTGAGGACTAAACGTAAGGGAGGGACATATAAATGGGAGGTAATGAGGAAGGTAATGGAGTCCAGGTGTGAATCATAATGATCTGCAGGTGCGCGTAATGATGGATACCAGGTGTGCGTAATGATGAATCCCAGGACCGGTGGTTAGTATTCCGGCAACGTCGCACGCCAGAGGGGAGGAGCAGGAGTAGACGTGACAATTATTGTAATGTTTGTTTATGTGTCAATTAATCCCATAAGGGATGGGTTGCCAATTGGCGATTTGACACGAAAATAAAATGTCATTCATTCATTCATTCATTCATTCATACAGATAGGACTTCACACGCACACACACACACACACACACACACACACACACACACACACACACACACACACACACACACACACACACACACACACACACACACACAGGCTGGACAGAGAGATGTTTTGAACTTCACTCAGCATGTATTGACCAAACAACACCGAGAATGTACAGATGCAGAGAGGCTCTGTTGGATTGGATAACGATGTCTGCAAAGCTGAAGGATTCCTTTCCGACGCAGTGTGTGTGTGTGTTTGTATGATGTTGATGAGAATAAAATAGGACTGGTGAATGACTGAGTACCCCAGAGTGAGAGGGACCTACACTACGGCAAAGGGGAGGGGAGGGAGAAAGATTGTAAAATCTGTTAGTTAGAACCAGTGGTGCTAATATTGGTCTAGTGAAGCCAGTCCACATATGACCATTCGATACCAATTGAGACATAGCATCACACGCACACACCCCACCCCTCCTAGCACACACACACACACACACACCCCTCCCCAGTAATCAAAGGCTATTAACTCCCAGTGCTTTCACAACAAAACAGATGTAAGATTCATGAGTGGTGCAGGCCAGTGACTGTTGTCTTTACCTACAGGCTAGTAAAAAAAACAATTAGTGTAGCGTTGGCCCCACTGTCCGGCACGATCAATTGTCCCTGATAGTCTTATAAGCCTATTGACCGAGTGAAACGGTTCTCTCTGAACTCCATCTCTAGTAGACACACAGAGAGACAGACACCCTTCTCCTGGATTAAGACTCAGCTCTGCAAGCCCTGACACAACCAGAGATGGAGACAGAGGCTGGGCATGTTACCTAGTGTGGGGAAGGACCCTCAGAACATGGATCTATGGATGGAGAGGTGTATGTGTGGGGAGGGGGAGAGTGGAGGGAGGCAGGGTGTGTGTGTGTGTGTGTGTGTTTGTGTGCGGGTGCATGCATGTGTGTGTGCGTACATACTGTATGTATGTGCATGGATTTCTGCACGTCCGTGCGTTTTTCCTTGTATCTGAGTGGTTATGCTTGTACCCGCTCACTCGTTCACGCTGCTCATTCCATGGGTAAGCGAATACTTATTGTACTGGTATTATTCCTAAAGATTTGAAAATGGCCAAAGTTATCCCCCTCTATTGATCTGGGGATCCAAGATCTTTAACAAATTATCACCCATTATCTGTACTACCATGTTTTTCTAAAATCCAAGAAAAAGTGGCGTATAAGAAAATGCTGAAACATTTAAATCAACACTGTAGTCTATATGAGCACCAATATGGTTTTCGTAAAAACTACTCCTCCGATATGGCTCTTTTGCAACTTGTGGATAAAATCTTTAGAGCCCTTAACAACAATGAATACGCTCTTGGAATCTTTTTTGATTTATCCAAAGCGTTTAACACGGTTGATCATGAAATATTACTTTCTAAATTGCATTATTACGTTTTTCATAATTATACATATAATTGGTTACATAGTTATGTTTATGATAGAGAACAATTTGTTTATGCAAACGGCTGTGCATCTACTAGGGCAAAGATATCCTATGGTGTGCCACAAGGTTCAATAACTGGACCTTTGTTATTCCTAATCTATATCAATGACCTTGCTGCTGTGTCTTCTACTGTACTTCCCATTCTCTGTGCTGATAATACCAATTAGATTTTATCACACAATAATTTTGATTCTCTAATTAATGAAGCCAACTCAGGTACAGTACCTTGCAAAAGTATTCATCCCCCTTGGCGTTTTTCCTATTTTGTTGCATTACAACCTGTAATTGAAATTGATTTTTATTTGGATTTCATGTAATGGACATACACAAAATAATCCAAATTGGTGAAGTGAAATGAAAAAAATAACTTGTTTCAAAAAAATTCAAAAAAATAAACAACAGAAAAATGGTGAGTGCATATTTATTCACCCCCTTTTCTATGAAGCCCCTAATTAAGATCTGGTGCAACCAATTACCTTCAGAAGTCACATAATTAGCTAAATAAAGCCCACCTGTGTGCAATCTAAGTGTCACATGATCTGTCACATGATCTCAGTATATATACACATGTTCTGAAAGGCCCCAGGGTCTGCAACACCACTAAGCAAGGGGCACCACCAAGCATGTTACGGTCCGGCACTGTTGTTCCTGTCCCCGCTTGTTTTCCTTTTCCTTTTTTCCCTGTGTGTGTTGTCTGTGTCTGTCTCCTCCCGCTGTGCAGCCCAGTCAGAGGATCTAGGTCAGGGGGCGTGGCCATTCTCTCTCCTGCTCAGTTACATCCAGCTGCAGCTCATTGTCACCAATCAACCAGCAGTTATCTACCCGGGCTGGCCACCTCTCCAGCGCCAGTTCGTTCCTACACCACCTGTGGTAACTTGGCTCCGTACAGCAATCTCAGTTTAGTTGTTACCCTCTCAGCATTATAGTTGTCTCTGCCACGTTTGTAACCTGTCTCTCCTTCGACCAGATCCCGTCTGTTCCTGCTGCCTGCCTGCCTGCCACTCCCACGCCGCAACCTGCTCATCTGTTGTCTGATATCCTCGTCATCCAGCTCTCAGTGCTACTGGCTCTCCACCCCACTCAGCTCCTACCCCGGTCTGAAGCTGCTCCACCCTGAACTGCTTCTCTCTGCCAAAACACGCTGAATAAACAACATCTTAATTCACCCTCTTTGTCCGTGTGTCCGTCTCTGCGCCTGAGTCCCCACCTAGCCTAACAAAGCAAGCGGCACCATGAAGAACAAGGAGCTCTCCAAACAGGTCAGGGACAAAGTTGTGGAGAAGTACAGATCAGGGTTGGGTTATAAAAAAATATCCGAAACTTTGAACATCCCACGGAGCACCATTAAATCCATTATTAAAAAATGGAAAGAATATGGCACCACAACAAACCTGCCAAGAGATGGCCGCCCACCAAAACTCACGGACCAGGCAAGGAGGGCATTAATCAGAGAGGCAACAAAAATACCAAAGATAACCATGAAGGAGCTGCAAAGCTCCACAGCAGAGATAGGAGTATCTGTCCATAGGACCACTTTAAGCCGTACACTCCACAGAGCTGGGCTTTATGGAAGAGTGGCCAGGAAAAAGCCATTGCTTAAGGAGAAAAATAAGCAAACACGTTTGGTGTTCGCCAAAAGGCATGTGGGAGACTCCCCAAACATATGGAAGAAGGTACTCTGGTCAGATGAGACTAAAATTGAGCTTTTTGGCAATAAAGGAAAACGCTATGTCTGGCGCAAACCCAACACCTCTTATCACCCCGAGAACACCATCCCCACAGTGAAGCATGGTGGTGTCAGCATCATGGTGTGGGATGTTTTTCATCGGCAGGGACTGGGAAACTGGTCAGAATTTAAGGAATTATGGATGGCGCTAAATACAGGGAAATTCTTGTGAGAAACCTGTTTCAGTCTTCCAGGGATTTGAGACTGGGACGGAGGTTCACCTTCCAGCAGGACAATGACCCTAAGCATACTGCTAAAGCAACACTGGAGTGGTTTAAGGGGAAACATTTAAATGTCTTGGAATGGCCTAGTCAAAGCCCTTAATCCAATTGAGAATCTGTGGTGACTTAAAGATTGCTGTACACCAGTGGAACCCATCCAACTTGAAGGAGATGGAGCAGTTTTGCCTTGCAAATTTTCTGAATGGTTCCAGATAAACAAATTATCATTAAATGTAAAAAAACCAACTTTATTGTATTTACTAGTAAGAATAAGAAATATTGTATTGTATTTTTTTTTAATTACAAAGAAAAAGAAAAGAAAAGAGCCAGACTCTCAATTGGTGGGAATGAAATGGAACAAGTCACATTCACTAGATTCCTCAGAGTTCTAATTGATGAAAAGTTATCCTGGAAAGATCATTTTCAATTTGTCTGTAGCAAAGTGATGAAATCTGTTGGTATCATCAGAAAGATTAGTGGCTTGGTTCATCAGGCTTGCTTCCTAACTCTATACTATAGCTTAATTTACCCATCTCTCATTTAGTGTAATATTGTCTGGGCCAGTACATACTGTATGCCTCCTACCTACACAAATTACTCATCATACAAAATACATTTGCAAGACTAGCCACCTCCTCTAATTACCTGGCTCCATCTGCACCTTTGTTTAAGAAACTCAAAATCTTGTCTATTTATGAAATTAATGTAGGGCAATTATGCACTTTCATCTACAAATACTCATACCTCCCAGACAGTTTACCTAAACCCTTCAATGGTTTCTTCCAGGTTAATTCTGAAATCCATCTACAGTGGGGGAAAAAAGTATTTAGTCAGCCACCAATTGTGCAAGTTCTCCCACTTAAAAAGATGAGAGAGGCCTGTAATTTTCATAATAGGTACACGTCAGCTATGACAGACAAAATGAGAAAAAAAATTCCAGAAAATCACATTGTAGGATTTTTAATGAATTTATTTGCAAATTATGGTGGAAAATAAGTATTTGGTCTATAACAAAAGTTTCTCAATACTTTGTTATATACCCCTTGTTGGCAATGACACAGGTCAAACGTTTTCTGTAAGTCTTCACAAGGTTTTCACACACTGTTGCTGGTATTTTGGCCCATTCCTCCATGCAGATCTCCTCTAGAGCAGGGATGTTTTGGGGCTGTCACTGGGCAACACGGACTTTCAACTCCCTCCAAAGATTTTCTATGGGGTTGAGATCTTGAGACTGGCTAGGCCACTCCAGGACCTTGAAATGCTTCTTACGAAGCCACTCCTTCGTTGCCCGGGCGGTGTGTTTGGGACCATTGTCATGCTGAAAGACCCAGCCACGTTTCATCTTCAATGCCCTTGCTGATGGAAGGAGGTTTTCACTCAAAATCTCACGATACATGGCCCCATTCATTCTTTCCTTTACACGGATCAGTCGTCCTGGTCCCTTTGCAGAAAAACAGCCCCAAAGCATGATGTTTCCACCCCCATGCTTCACAGTAGGTATGGTGTTCTTTGGATGCAAATCAGCATTCTTTGTCCTCCAAACACGACGAGTTGAGTTTTTTACCAAAAAGTTATATTTTGGTTTCATCTGACCATATGACATTCTCCCAATCCTCTTCTGGATCATCCAAATGCACTCTAGCAAACTTCAGACGGGCCTGGACATGTACTGGCTTAAGCAGGGGGACACGTCTGGCACTGCAGGATTTGAGTCCCTGGCGGCGTAGTGTGTTACTGATGGTAGGCTTTGTTACTTTGGTCCCAGCTCTCTGCAGGTCATTCACTAGGTCTCCCCGTGTGGTTCTGGGTTGCTCACCGTTCTTGTGATCATTTTGACCCCACGGGGTGAGATCTTGCGTGGAGCCCCAGATCGAGGGAGATTATCAGTGGTCTTGTATGTCTTCCATTTCCTAATAATTACTCCCACAGTTGATTTCTTCAAACCAAGCTGCTTACCTATTGCAGATTCAGTCTTCCCAGCCTGGTGCAGGTCTACAATTTTGTTTCTGGTGTCCTTTGACAGCTCTTTGGTCTTGGCCATAGTGGAGTTTGGAGTGTGACTGTTTGAGGTTGTGGACAGGTGTCTTTTATACTGATAACAAGTTCAAACAGGTGCCATTAATACAGGTAACGAGTGGAGGACAGAGGAGCCTCTTAAAGAAGAAGTTACAGGTCTGTGAGAGCCAGAAATCTTGCTTGTTTGTAGGTGACCAAATACTTATTTTCCACCATAATTTGCAAATAAATTCATTAAATATCCTACAATGTGATTTTCTGGATATTTTTTTCTCAATTTGTCTGTCATAGACGTGTACCTATGATGAAAATTACAGGCTTCTCTCATCTTTTTAAGTGGGAGAACTTGCACAATTGGTGGCTGACTAAATACTTTTTCCCCCCACTGTATATAACACAAGACACCCGCGGTAACCTTCACCCTCCCCACTTCCGCACCTTACATAGTCAATTCTCGATCAGATACAGAGGTACCACACTCTGGAATTCTTATCTTCACATTGCCAAAACCTCATCATCCCTCAATAACTTTAAGTGAAGACTGGGGGTCAGCCTGATGAACCAAACTACCCAATATTCCCCTCCATGTAGCCTAACTCTCACACACAGACATAATCAAACATGTTTTTTCTTGTATACTGAGTATATCATGTCCAATTAAAATTAATATGCTTTGTTTAGCTGATTGATGTTCTTTTAATTTATGTTTTACTTATATTTTATGATGTGGTTTTCATATAAGCCCTTTTGGGCTTCCAACCTCACCTGCACACAATTTTTTTTATCTGTACTGTTTTGTCTTTCACTTTTTTTGGTGCAAATAAATAAAACCTAAAAAACAGGTATGCACACTACCCAACCGGAGGAAGGCCTAGGTAGTGCACCATGTTATACCATCATGTCTGAGACCAAAAGGTGAACCATCGTCCATCGATCAGGCTAGAGTTTCTGCCAAGCAGCAACAACAGTTGACTTTATAAAGGACTTGGGTTTAACACCAGCAACAAAAAGTGCAACTACTGAAGATAAAACACATAACACAATCTGCTGCCCTTCACTCCACTCTGTTTATGTCCTCATTACCACCATGAACATGGAAACAGCTGGGCTGGAGCTGCTCACTAAAAACCTCCACATGCCTATTGTCTTCTAGGGAAGCAGGGGATGAGGAGGAGGAGGAGAAAGAGGAGAAACGAGAGAGCGTGGAGGACCGGACCAGCTGTTGCGATGAGGGTGCGGCAGTGGTGAACAGGTGTCACTCCCACTGACGGGCTGCTTCTGGCTTCACCAAGTGCCCCTTGACCCCAGAACATCCACCCACAGCTCCCTCAACCCCACCCCCACACCGCTCCTCTGCCTCGCCTGGCAGACTGCTTTTAGAACACACTACCCCCTCACCCCACTCTGTCGAACTGCCGCCACTCAATCACATACCGAAAAAATTAGACAAAGTTTATCAATGTGGATGTATCAAATTACGGCAATAACATAATACAAGAAGTATAAATTTGTATTATGATTGAGTCAAAAGACGTAGAATATATTACACATTATGTGTGGGCATGTAAGAGTATGAAAGAGTTGTTGGTACATATTCATAACGGCTTGTAACATGTGTTTGTATGTAGTGGCTCAGTCAGTAGAGCACGGTGCTTGCAAAGCAAAGGCTTGTGGGTTGGATTCACGCTGGGGCCACCTATATGTAAAATGTATGCACGCATGACAGTAAGTCACTTTGGATAAAAGCATCTGCTAAATGCCATATACAGTGCATTCGGAAAGTATTCAGACCCCTTGACTTTTTCCACATTTTGTTATGTTACAGCCTTATCGTAAAATAGTTTTTTAAAATTTTTATCCCCCATCAATCTACCCACAATACCCCATAACGACAGAGGAGTGGCTTCCGTCTGGCCACTCTACCATAAATCCCTGATTGGTGGAATGCTGCAGAGATGATTGTCCTTCTGGAAGGTTCTCCCATCTCTACAGAGGAACTCTGGAGCTCTGTCAGAGTGACCATCGGGTTCTTGGTCACCTCCCTGACCAAGGCCCTTCTCCCCCGATTGCTCAGTTTGGCCGGGCGTCCAGCTCTAGGAAGAGTCTAGGTGGTTCCAAACTTCTTCAATTTAAGAACGATGGAGGCCACCGTGTTCTTGGGGACCTTCAATGCTACATAAATGTTTTTGTACCCTTCCCCAGATCTGTGCCTCGACACAATCCTGTCTCTTAGCTCCACGGACAATTCCTTCGACCTAATGACTTGCTTTTTGCTCTGACATGCACTGTGAACTGTGGGGTATATAGACAGGTGTGTGCCTTTCCAAATCATGTCCAATCAATTGAATTTACCACAGGTGGACTCCAATCAAGTTGTAGAAACATCTCAGGGATGATCAATGGGAACAGGATGCACCTGAGCTCAATTTCTAGTCTCATAGCAAAGGGTCTGAATACTTATGTAAATAAACTATTTCTGTAATACATTTGCAAAAATTTAAAAAAATATGTTTTACCTTTGTCATTATGAGGAATTGTGTGTAGATTGATGAAAGGGAAAAAAAAACAATTCATCCATTTTAGAATAGAGCTGTAACGTAACAAAATGTGGAAAAAGGGAAGGGGTCTGAATACTTTCCGAATGCACTGTATATGATATATAATATTATGCAGCTAAGCTAAGCTAGGCTGACAATACAGTGGCTCCCTGTACAGTCAGTGTAGTACTACTCCTGTATATATATATATATATATATATATATATATCTCAGTCTTATCTTCAGGCCTTTGGCCATGTCGTCACTGTGTTAGATAGTGGCGTTAGAGGGATCGAGGCGTGTGCAGGTGTGTAGAACGCAGGAGGGGCGGTAATTACTCTGGTGTCAGTGCTGCCGCGGCGACTCCTCCCCAGCAGGGGCCGCAGGCATCCATAACCCGTCGTCCTGCCACGGGATAAACGCTGCGCCATCCATCACGCGCCCACTTGACAAATACCTTCTCTAATAGAAGTTTATTTTTATGGGGGCTTGAATCAAGGACTTTCCCATGCATATAAAAACGTGTCACAATTATTTATGGCTTGTGCTGAGACGCACAATATGTCATATCAAACTCCCATCCTCCGCCCCCGGCGCCCGCGTCAGCCTGTCGATATCGCTGCTGCTATCAATAATGTGGAACACTGCTACGATAAGCCTCCAGGATTCTGAGGTCATTCCGCTGGCGCACAGAGAGACACGCACAGACACACACACACTAGTCCTTGATGCACTGTAGGCGCTTACAGACAGACTAGCAGAAAGAGCTAGGCTGACACACACACATGCACACTCACACACACACATGCACGCTCATACACACACATGCACGCTCACACACACACATGCACGCTCACACACACGCACGCACACACATACACACACACACACACACACACACACAGACAGAGACATGCTAACAGGCCTACACCTTTAATTATCCGCCTAGTTTCTACCCCCCTGACGAAAACAACTATTACCAAAACGAAGATACATGTTCAAAAATGAACCTGACCGTTTTGGAGAGAGGACAGACATAGATATATATGATATATGTTTGTCAATCAAATGGCAGGTAAGGTCAGATCAAAACAAAACGGTGAAAGACGAGTGAGCATGGGAGTGTGTGTGTGTGTGTGTGTGCGTGCACGTACGTGCGCGTTTGCTAGAATGAGAGGCAAAGAGTGGAGGAAATATAGAAGGAAAAAAATAACAACTGAAAGGAAATCCCTGCACTGCAGCCTCCAAATCTGAGAGCTGTCAATCTGGGTGACTGGCAACCTCTTTTGCCCAGAGAAAAGGCAATAAATTGGGGTTCCAGATAAGACCTGCAACACAGAGTGCCATGCCTGACAAAATATGAGCGGCTTTTCCGTAGGCTACTTGAGTGCTGTCAATCAGCGTGACTGCCAGGCTCACACATCGCCAGTGGAGAGACAGATAGAAGAAAAAAATGATTATAGAGGAGAGAGAGAGAGAGAGAGAGAGAGAGAGAGAGAGAGAGAGAGAGAGAGAGAGAGAGAGAGAGAGAGAGAGAGAGAGAGAGAGAGAGAGAGAGAGAGAGAGAGAGAGAGAGAGAGAATTAAGCTGGAGCTAGGGGAAAATGAATAAATATGATAAATATGATAATTGAAATGATGAGATTGTGGTACTTGGTGTTTTGGATTCTGCTACCCGCAGGGATTAGGCCCCATTCACTGCCGTTTTCATTGCTGTGCTTCAACAACACACTCAGACAAACACACACACACACACACAGACACATGCACACGCACAAACTCAAGTATAGTCTGCATTTTTTACTAGTCCTATGCTTCGCCAAAATCTCTTGGGCACTGACAAACCCTTAAACTAAAACTAGACGTCTAAAAACCAACAACAACACACAAAAACAATAGCTCATAGAACAACAGGATAACTTTGTCCTGTGAAGGCACTAGATGTATGGTCCAGGAGAGATAGCAGCAACAGTAAATTATTACCTTTTTACAAACTGGGCCTTTGTAATAAAATGTGTCGGGAGAGTATTATCAATTCACCAGTTCAGTGAAGATAGCATTTCTGAAGCCACAGAGAGAGAGGGGATCGCTATCAGGAGGGAAGCCCAAATCTGTATTCTTCAGTCCAGAAGGGAGGGCCTTAGACCTGTGTTTGTGTGTGCGTGTGTGTGTGCGTGTGTGTGTGTGTGTATGGGGGATAGGAGGGTGTGTGTATGGAGGTTGTATGAGGGATGGATTCTCTGAACCTTGTGGACACAGATGAGACAGAAGAGTGTCACATCAGTAGTCACCCTGCTTAACATAATGTCCCACCAAGCGGTGAATGGGGCACGCCTCCTTGGACTGGGTATGCCCCTATCTCACTCCCCCTTTCCCTCTCGCTCTCTTTCTCTCTCTCGTTTTAAGCAGGTCATACATACATACGTGTATCTCTGTGTGAGTGCTATGGCCTGCAGCTGTCTGTCGGTCGGTCGGTCTGTCTGTGTCTGTCTGTCTGTGCGTGCATGAGTGTGTATGTGTGAATTTTCAGCCATAGGGAAATAGATCTTAGCGGCTTAGCAGATGTCTCTTTCAAACACAAACACACACATACACACAAACACACACACCCTGCTCTTTATCACCCCCATAGCCCAGGAAGGGGGAGGAGACATAGCGTATCATACATTTTAGAAGTGACCATGTGGCTGTACTGATGGAGATACAGATACCTGTTAAGATGGATGCATCCTTCTCTGGAGTCTGTTCAGGTTATGGAGTCCAGCCCTAATACTCTGGAGTCTGTTCAGGTTATGGAGTCCAGCCCTAATAGTCTGGAGTCTGTTCAGGTTATGGAGTCCAGCCCTAATACTCTGTAGTCTGTTCAGGTTATGGAGTCCAGCCCTAATACTCTGGAGTCTGTTCAGGTTATGGAGTCCAGCCCTAATACTCTGGAGTCTGTTCAGGTTATGGAGTCCAGCCCTAATACTCTGTAGTCTGTTCAGGTTATGGAGTCCAGCCCTAATACTCTGGAGTCTGTTCAGGTTATGGAGTCCAGCCCTAATAGTCTGGAGTCTGTTCAGGTTATGGAGTCCAGCCCTAATACTCTGGAGTCTGTTCAGGTTATGGAGTCCAGCCCTAATACTCTGGAGTCTGTTCAGGTTATGGAGTCCAGCCCTAATACTCTGGAGACTGTTCAGGTTATGGAGTCCAGCCCTAATACTCTGAAGTCTGTTCAGGTTATGGAGTCCAGCCCTAATACTCTGGAGTCTGTTCGGGTTATGGAGTCCAGCCCTAATACTCTGGAGTCTGTTCAGGTTATGGAGTCCAGCCCTAATACTCTGGAGTCTGTTCAGGTTATGGAGTCCAGCCCTAATACTCTGTAGTCTGTTCAGGTTATTGAGTCCAGCCCTAATACTCTGGAGTCTGTTCAGGTTATGGAGTCCAGCCCTAATACTCTAAAATCTGTTCAGGTTATGGAGTCCAGCCCTAATACTCTGGAGTCTGTTCAGGTTATGGAGTCCAGCCCTAATACTCTGGAGTCTGTTCAGGTTATGGAGTCCAGCCCTAATACTCTGGAGTCTGTTCAGGTTATGGAGTCCAGCCCTAATACTCTGGAGTCTGTTCAGGTTATGGAGTCCAGCCCTAATACTCTAAAATCTGTTCAGGTTATGGAGTCCAGCCCTAATACTCTGGAGTCTGTTCAGGTTATGGAGTCCAGCCCTAATACTCTAAAATCTGTTCAGGTTATGGAGTCCAGCCCTAATACTCTGTAGTCTGTTCAGGTCATGGAGTCCAGCCCTAATACTCTGGAGTCTGTTCAGGTTATGGAGTCCAGCCCTAATACTCTGGAGTCTGTTCAGGTTATGGAGTCCAGCCCTAATACTCTGGATTCTGTTCAGGTTATGGAGTCCAGCCCTAATACTCTGGAGTCTGTTCAGGTTATGGAGTCCAGCCCTAATACTCTGGAGTCTGTTCAGGTCATGGAGTCCAGCCCTAATACTCTGGAGTCTGTTCAGGTCATGGAGTCCAGCCCTAATACTCTGGAGTCTGTTCAGGTTATGGAGTCCAGCCCTAATACTCTGGAGTCTGTTCAGGTCATGGAGTCCAGCCCTAATACTCTGGAGTCTGTTCAGGTTATGGAGTCCAGCCCTAATACTCTGGAGTCTGTTCAGGTTATGGAGTCCAGCCCTAATACTCTGGAGTCTGTTCAGGTTATGGAGTCCAGCCCTAATACTCTGTAGTCTGTTCAGGTTATGGAGTCCAGCCCTAATACTCTGGAGTCTGTTCAGGTTATGGAGTCCAGCCCTAATACTCTGGAGTCTGTTCAGGTTATGGAGTCCAGCCCTAATACTCTAAAATCTGTTCAGGTTATGGAGTCCAGCCCTAATACTCTGGAGTCTGTTCAGGTTATGGAGTCCAGCCCTAATACTCTGGAGTCTGTTCAGGTTATCGAGTCCAGCCCTAATACTCTAAAATCTGTTCAGGTTATGGAGTCCAGCCCTAATACTCTGGAGTCTGTTCAGGTTATGGAGTCCAGCCCTAATACTCTGGAGTCTGTTCAGGTTATGGAGTCCAGCCCTAATACTCTGTAGTCTGTTCAGGTTATGGAGTCCAGCCCTAATACTCTGGAGTCTGTTCAGGTCATGGAGTCCAGCCCTAATACTCTGGAGTCTGTTCAGGTTATGGAGTCCAGCCCTAATACTCTGGAGTCTGTTCAGGTTATGGAGTCCAGCCCTAATACTCTAAAATCTGTTCAGGTTATGGAGTCCAGCCCTAATACTCTGGAGTCTGTTCAGGTTATGGAGTCCAGCCCTAATACTCTGGAGTCTGTTCAGGTTATGGAGTCCAGCCCTAATACTCTAAAATCTGTTCAGGTTATGGAGTCCAGCCCTAATACTCTGGAGTCTGTTCAGGTTATGGAGTCCAGCCCTAATACGCTAAAATCTGTTCAGGTTATGGAGTCCAGCCCTAATACTCTGGAGTCTGTTCAGGTTATGGAGTCCAGCCCTAATACTCTGGAGTCTGTTCAGGTTATGGAGTCCAGCCCTAATACTCTAAAATCTGTTCAGGTTATGGAGTCCAGCCCTAATACTCTGGAGTCTGTTCAGGTTATGGAGTCCAGCCCTAATACTCTGGAGTCTGTTCGGGTTATGGAGTCCAGCCCTAATACTCTGGAGTCTGTTCAGGTTATGGAGTCCAGCCCTAATACTCTGGAGTCTGTTCAGGTTATGGAGTCCAGCCCTAATACTCTAAAATCTGTTCAGGTTATGGAGTCCAGCCCTAATACTCTGGAGTCTTCCCTGATACACACACAGTCTGAGGCATACAGCCCAACTAGCGAACCACGCTGAAATCTCTCATTAAAAATGCACAGACTCCAGCAACAGAAACACAAATGTATTTTTTTCCATCCTCCTCCTCTTCTCCCCCCCCTTCTTCTTTTCACAGGTGTCAAGAGAGATTTCATGGCCTGTGCCTATGTGTGAATTTGCCACACCCCTTTTTAGTGCTAATTTGCCCTTTTAGGTTTAATCTCTCTGTGAGTGGCTTTCCTCGCCCTTTAATTAGGCAACGGGGAGCCGACACCAACACCAAACACACACACAGAGAAACACAGAGAGACACATGTGCATGCACGCACACACACACAGAAACAAGCACGCATGCACGCACACACACACACACGTGCACACGCGCACACTACGCACACAAGACACTCTGCTATTGCTCTCCATGGGCTCCTTTCACACACAGCTCTAGTCACTGACACAGAACAGAGAGAGAAAGAGA